>NW_026946378.1:600000-832799 GCF_033847375.1 Trichoderma aggressivum f. europaeum
GATTGAGCCTTTCATTACACCGTCTCTCTTCAACTATCCCCCAAGTTCTGGAATTGTGGACGAATGGACCCTATGCGCCCATCTTGGATCCAAGGCCGCATCGACGATTGAGAACCATTACAACACCTTTGTTACAGAGGACGATTTCAAAGCTATTGCCGACGCCGGTCTGGATCATGTCCGCATCCCTTTCTCGTACTGGGCTGTCAAAGTTTACGATGGTGACCAGTACATCTATCGAACATCGTGGCGATACCTCCTGCGCGGCATCGAGTGGGCTAGGAAATACGGTCTACGGGTCAACCTCGACTTACACGGCCTACCAGGGAGCCAGAACGGATGGAATCACAGCGGCAGACAGGGCACAATCGGCTGGCTCAACGGCACCAACGGGGCGCTAAACGCACAGCGATCCCTCGACATTCACAACAGCCTCTCACAGTTCTTCTCCCAGGACAGATACCAGAACATCATCACGCACTACGGCCTAGCCAACGAGCCCAAGATGACCTTCCTCAAGGCCAATGACGTGGTGAACTGGACGGAAACGGCATTCACCATGGTTCGCAAAAACGGCTTCAAGGGGCTGGTCATCTTTGGCGACGGCTTCATGGGCCTGGACAACTGGCAGGGCCTCATGCAGGGCTACGACGGGCTGGTTCTCGACGTCCACCAGTACGTGATTTTCAACCAGAACCAGATCGACTACACGCACCAAAAGAAGATTCAGTATGCGTGCCAGGGATGGACGCAGCAGGCGCTGCAGAGCCAGGACAAGAGCACGGGCTACGGGCCCACGCAATTCGCCGAATGGTCTCAAGCAGACACCGACTGCGCCCAGTACGTGACCAACGTGGGCCAGGGCAACCGGTGGGAGGGCACGCTCAACACGGGCAACGCGAGCACGGCGATTCTGACGCCAGACTGCCCGACCAAGAACAGCCAGTGCTCGTGCGACAACGCCAACGCGGACCCGAGCAAATGGAGCGCCGAGTACAAAAAGTTCCTGTCCATGTTTGCCCAGGCGCAAATGTACAGCTTCGAAAAGGGGCTCGGCTGGTGGTACTGGACGTGGAAGACGGAGAGCTCGCCGCAGTGGAGCTACCAGGCCGGGATGCAGGCGGGCGTGTTGCCGTCGAAGGCGTGGGAGCGGGATTTCAACTGCGACGCAGACGTGCCGGACTTTGCGGCGAGCGGACTGCCAGAGTATTATTGATTTTTTTATTATGATTGTTGTTTTGTCTTGTTCGGGGAGGGCTGATTGTTACATATATATTCGGCGGGGGGGGGACAAGGGGGAGGAATATGGGGAGGATGCGAGTATAATTTGGAGAATACCCTGTTGTTTTGCGTTTTATAGAATGCCTGCTGGTGTACATACGAAGAGCTCATGTTGTCTGCGAGCAGGTCGGGGGAGTTTTTATGATTGGCGTTGGGCTGCTTTAGACATTGTATATCGATATTGGAGGTGACGATGCCCGATGATGGAGATGCAGCATTGCGCTGTACATGTACATGGCCTGAAGATGAATATACGAGACTGTGAGGAGGATTGAAAATCTCAACGATTTTTTTTGGCCTCCAGATGTGATGTGATGCGTTTCGCGAGTCAGCAACGGGTCGTGATATTTCCGCCTGGGCGCGTGAGCTGCTGCAGGGTGACAGTGTAGCTTGACGTGAAGGTCGAATTTACGGATTAAAAGATGACTTTCTTTTCAAACGCGAGAGCGAGAGCGAGCGAGGCCCGGCCGCAGCACCCGCGATACCCGAAGCCTTCTCGCGCCTTTTCTCCCAAGGCCTAAGGCCTAGGGGCGGCTTCGTAACGCCGAAGGGAGCTTGTACGCGTGTGTGAGAGGTCTGAGCTGCTCTGGTTTTAATGGAGATTTGATTCCATGTTTCTCTTGAGGTCTTTATTAATTCGTAATGCTAGGTATGTAAGCGGCTTCACTTCGTTCTCGTATTATCCGTATTAGTCGTAGTATCAAACCGCCCGGTGCGTTTGGTCTCCACGTGGGAAACAATGGGAACGAAGACCCTGTCGTTTACGAGTACGTGTACACTAGAAGAATGAAAGTTCGTGTTTTTTTTTTTTTTTTTGAATACATCTGAATACGTGAGGAAGGGCGTCCAATCGCCGAGACGGGGGCTTGCGTTTTCTTGCTTGTTGGTCATGGGAATTAGAAGGGTTTACCAGCTCTAGGAACGAGGCCTAGGAAGGATCAGAGCTTGCAGTACACAACTCTGTTAGGAGTTGGACAAATAGGAAACATACTCGTAAGCCAAGAAAGCCAGGGAAAAAACCCCCATTTCCTCCTGGGGTAAGTATTGCCGCCGAGAGCTGCCGGGAGGAGCGAAAGCGGCCGGACGTATGCATAGCCTGATTTGGAGTGTGCTCGGCAGTTAGCGGACCGCACTTTGTTTTGCTCTTTTTTGGTGGTTTGGCTGGCCTTGTTGGATCTCGCTCTTCGCCTTTATGTAAAAACGTCCGGTGTGGGATCCACTGACGATGGGGATTGGCGACGGGCTGATTAACAGCTTTACGTCGAGGCTGGGGCTGGTGATTGGTAACGTTGAGTCCTATTCTGTTGTCGTGTGGTTGCTTGCCCATTCTTTCTTCTTCTCTTCTTCTTTACTTCGAGTGGGTTCGTTCTCGGATGACTATTTCCAGGATACTCGTGCAGATTCGGGCGTATTCTGGAGGGGGATCCATTGATAATGCTTGACCGTCACGTCACCTCCTGATTGATAATGCCTGCATAGCATCTTGGCCACCATTGCCAAAATCTGCTATATACACGGGCGTTGATCCACCGGGTCATCGTCTTGGCTCAACTCTCATCAAGCATCACTAGCATTAACTTATTAGAATCCTCTTTTCACGCAGCTTGGCCACGGCATCCCACTCCGAGGCCGTTGAGAGAGAGAGAGATACATACATTACAGAAAAAGAGAGTCGCTAACCTAATGACGGCACCGGACGGGGACACAGCTTCGACGCTCGCGCCCGACATGGCAGACCGGGAAAACGGCGAAAAGCCCTACGAGAACCCCAGCCTGGGGGGGGATGCAGATGATCTGCGGCTGGAGATGACGCCGTCGACAGGGAGCTCGGTGAGGCGGGACCTGGACCGCACGCGGTCGCAAAACGGCTACGGCGTATCAGACGAGCAGCGCGGCGACAAGGCATTAGAGGCTGGCCAGCCGGAGACGGATCCGTACGAGGTTGGCTGGGATGATGGGGATAACGATCCGTCGTGTCCTCGGAGCTTCAACAAGGCGCGCAAGTGGCTGATTGTGCTTATTTGCGCGTGTGGAAGCCTTACAGTGTAAGTGTTGATGTTTTTTTTTTTTTTAGTATTTGATTTTGATGTGGTTGATATCACTTGTTTGGATTGTGTGAGACAAGAGGAGCAAAAGGAGAGACATGGACAACGAGATGGACGCACGCCTTGGTGAAACCTCATGGCGCTTGTGTGCGTTGCATTTGTCTCACTCACGGCACATTATGTCGAGGTTACGAGCAACAAGAGTTCAATTAGTCGCTGACATGGAGCCAATCTCTTGTGCAATATAGGACATGCGCCAGCTCGATATACACCTCGACTTACGCGCAGATGGAGGCCGAATTCCACAACGTGCGTGAGATTTCCGACCTCGGCCTGTCGACGTTTGTCCTGGGCATCGCCATTGGGCCCATGCTACTGAGTCCCCTGAGCGAGTTCTACGGCCGCCGGCCCATCTACCTGGTGTCGTGGACCATGTATCTCATCTGGCTGATCCCCTCGGCCGTGGCCAAGAACATTGCCACCATGGTGGTTGTCCGCTTCTTCGACGGCTTGGCGGGCAGCGCCTTTCTGACCGTGTCTGGCGGCACCGTGGGCGATTTGTTTGCGAGACACGAGTTGCAGCTGCCGATGGCGGTGTTTAGCATTGCGCCCTTTGTAGGGCCTAGCCTTGGACCTCTATTGGGAGGCTTCATCAACTACTTTACGCATTGGAGGTGGACCTACTATGTGCTGCTCATCTGGGCTGGCGTCATGTGGGTTGCCATTGTTGTTCTGGTGCCGGAGACGTACCGTAAGATAGAGCCCTCTCCCTTGAATGTTTAAAAGTATACCATCAGCGTGAGATTGAAATGACTGACATGAGAGTTTTGACGTGTCACCTGTAATAGATCCGATATTGCTCAGAAACAAGGCTCGCAAGCTGCGAAAGGACACGGGCGACGACCGGTGGTTGGCCCCCTCGGAAAAGACGCAAAAGACTGTGGTCCAGGCCGTGGGCACCTCCTTGCAGCGGCCCTTTCAGCTGCTCATCTTCGAGCCCATGTGCCTCAGCCTGTGCATCTTCACCGCCATTCTGCTGGGCATCCTCTACCTCTTCTTCGGCGCGTTCCCCCTCGTCTTCGCGACCAACCACGGCTTCAACCTGTGGCAGATTGGCCTGACCTTTGTGGGCATCGGCGTGGGCATGGTGCTCGGCATGCTGACGGACCCGGTCTGGTTCCGCATCCGCGCCAGGCTCATGGCCAAGCTGGAGCAGGAGACTGGCGTGCCGGGCGGCAGCGAGCCCGAGTTTCGGCTGCCGTCGGCCATCGTGGGGTCCGTCCTGGTGCCCATTGGCATCTTCATGTTTGGGTGGACGACGTACTCGTCGGTGCACTGGATCGTGCCCATCATTGGATCGGCCATCTTTGGATTGGGGTGAGTCTATCTTTGAGCCACGGTGACGCAGCGTTGCAAATAGTTGGCATCCTTGTTTCTTTGATGCCACCCTCCTTCTTCTTCCCATCCCCTCCCTCCCCCTCCCTTCTTCTTCTCAGCCGGTTTCACGTTTTGAGCATGACCTGTTTCGGGTTGGAAAGTAAACGTCCTCATTGGATCCTTGACTCGGTGGCTGACTCTGGATGTTCGCTTTACAGCAACCTCCTTGTATTCACCAGCGTCTTTACGTTTTTGGTAAGTTTTTCAAAAAATCTGTAGCAATGCCTGACTCGTGCTGGGTCAAATTCAGCAACATGTACTGACCGACGGACGTGTTCAGGTCGACGCCTATCCCATGTATGCCGCCAGTGCCCTCGCCGCCAACGCTTTTGTGCGCTGTTCATTCGCAGGTATGCCAAGTCGATGATCCGTCATGCTTTGTCCATGTATGAAGCAGTGGCGTGATGTGATGCTAACTTGATGGTCTTGCAGCTGTGTTCCCCCTGTTTGGTACACAAATGTACAACAAGCTCGGATTCCAGTGGGCGTCGTCGCTATTGGCGTTCTTAACCGTGGCCATGATACCGTTCCCTTACCTCTTTTTCAAATACGGCAAGAAGATTAGGAGCAAGAGCAGATTTGCCAAGAATTAGGAGACGGCTGCTTGCTCTACCCTCTGGCTTTCAGAGGTGGCTTGAAGGAGGGGAGGGGGACCAGGGGGGGAGGTGTACGATGCACTGTAATCGTATCTTGTGTGGGAGTGCAATACTAATACCAGGGCATTTTGGGATAATTCGTTTTTTAAGGGGCGTAAGGGAAAACACCAAGAAGGAGAGAAAGAGAAAAGAGAAAAGAGACAAGAAGTGACGGTTTTCTTTGGACTACATGTACGGACTATCGGATAAGACACCACGTCTCGGCTAGACCCCCGAGGCTGTATGTAGCATGGGATGAGCGACATGACGGATATGACTTATAGATAATGATATTAATAAGAGAGAAGACATTGGATTATATCACACCGAGGAGGGGAGGGCCAATTGGACAAGAAGAGTTGGCTTCTTGGAGACAGGGATTTGAGGTGTGAGTCACGGGCGTCTGCATGAGAGCCGTCTCTGGGCGTAAAAGCAAGAGCAGAGCACGCGTCAACTAGGACGCAAGGGGGATTACTATGGAGGACTTGCCAAGGCCAGAGAGAGAAAGCCATCTCGTGAGCTGTTTGGCTGTGTGAGTGGCCTGGGGTCGTGTGTGGCTTGCGGAGAATGAAGTAGCCAAGCCACGGATGGCTTGTTGGGATACATGAAGGCGGGCGTTTAAAGTTGAGAGAGGAGGGGGGGCAGTTGTGTGTTTTTTACCGTCAATGGAGATGGGGAGGCAACTCGTGATGAAGCTAGGAGACAAGAAGGATTCAAAATTGGGCATGGGAACTAGATACATGCATTGATCCATGCCACACTTGAAATAGCGAGTTGAGGTTTTGCTACTTGTATGTGGATTTCAACAGTCCCAGTTTCTGCCGTCCCCTGATTTGACAGCCCATGGCACGGCAGGATGCGGAGCTGAAGCCCAAAGAACCAATGGAGCAAGTTGTTGTGATGCGCAAGGGCTTTTTTTTTCTCCATTCGAGTCTTTGCCTTTTTGGGGGTTGGGTTGCAAGCAACTCGAGAGGGTGATACGGGCCTGCAGATTACGCAAGTACAAAACGTCTGGTCCATGCAATTGACTTGATGGAGCGGTGGCATGCCGTGGCATGTGAGACTGCCATGTAAGGGGAACATGGATGATCCATGTGAGAGACTGGAGAGTTTATGCTGTGTTTGAGACAAATGTGGACGGCGTATATTCCGTACTCGTAGATGAGATGGCAAAGTCCCATGTTCGTTTCTGGGGACGGGTCGAATAACCAGGACATGCATGTTTTACGACAATGAGGGAGGCAGGGCACATCAGTTGGGCACTGTCATTGTTTTTTTCCGCCTGCACGACTCCTCAATAGGGGGCGAGCTACCTTCGTATACAATTTACAGCTGCATTTGCATTGACACACAAGATGTCCAGGGGGGTTGGGCTGGGTTTGGTTCATCGAGCGTGCCTTGTACTCATAAATGCTTGTAGAGGGACTCGGAGCCGGCGTCCCTCGGGAGCTCGGTTATCGCTGATCGAGCATGGGGAGGGGGTTCCGAGATTTTTCGTGTTAGCCGTACGGAGTAGAAGCTCAAGAAAGCCAATTCTCCTTTCCTTGTTTCCTTTTTTTTCTTTTTTCCCAATCTTTTTTGTGGGTACGTGTATTCCAGAACTATTTCTTGTTGTGTGTTGACTCTATTCTCTTGTAAGTGCCAACATGCTTCCATCTTGTTAGGAGCCGTTGTGCTCAACTCGTATTCATCACACAAGCCCTGCCGCCTTTGTTGGGCAGAATTTCCCCCCCATTCATGAAAAAAAAAACAAGAAAAAAAAAGACAAAAAGCAACAGAAAATTTCTCCCGTCCCCCGGCTTGACACATGCAGCGAACCTGCATTCGCAAGCCCAAAGAGCAAATAATGGCACCCCCTGGGCTTTGGACTGGAGCTTCTGGATTGGTGGGCTCCCAAGTTCGTTGTTAGCCGCACCCACCGGCGAACCCCAGAACGGCGGCCGCGGTTGGGACTAGAGAGACTAGGGGAGTACCTTGGCCGTCGGTGAGATTTGTGAGGCTGGAGAGAGTAGACGGCATGTACTTTGTGTCCAGGTTCAGACGAAGTTTTTTTTTCCCCCCAACCGGGATGCTGCTTGCTTTTGAGCGATCGTCGTTGCTGGAGATGTTGGCACTTGCAGAGACCCTCACCGGTGAGCAGCTGGTGGGTTTGTAGAGATGCAGCGAAGACAGCCATGCGGCTTTTGAAGGATCGCAGCCCGGTCCAGGCTGGACAGCCGGCGCCCCTCTTGGCCAAATCACTGCCGCAATCTAGTGAATTTGATCTGCAGGCCGATGCTGTGCGAGCACCTGTAATCAAAAGGACGGACGGACACACACGCGACACTCCCAACTAACTGGCCTTGCATTCTGTGCTATTGATCGAGGTGACTTGAATGGGTTCAAGGCTGTTGGGGGAGGGACTCGCATCGATTGCATTGCATTGATTGGCCCTGGTCCAGTTGATTCGGCATAAGCCATGACTGTCCATTACATGTACCTGGTTCGTCCGCTCTCGCCCCGTGCATGCGGATGCCCGCAAGTACCAGCTACCGCTCGCCGGCCAACCCTTGGGCCGTGGCCACTCAGCGTCCAGCTGATTCCCAAACAGCCCCAAGCGCCGCCGCCACCGGCCCAGTTCGGGTCAAGGCCTGGAGCAAAAACCCCGCAGTCCTGCCCTGCGTTACGGGGGATCCCCAGCGGTCCAGCGGCACTAGCACCAGCCCGTTCCCCCCCCCAGCGGCAATGCAGCGGTGCTCTCCAGCGGTGCTCCAGCGGGTGCTCCAGCGCACCCAAGAGAGCCGCGCACCGCCCGCTGCAATTGCGAATCGAATCGATGGAACCTCGCTCGGAATTCTGACGGCAACGCACGAGCTTTAACTCGACGACTAAGCAAACGTCGGCACTCCAGCCTCTGACTCCAGCCTCCTCCTCTCTGCGCCTCAGCTTCTTCCTTTTCCTTTGTCTTCTTGCCGGGCCTTGATTTCTTCCAACCAGACAGACCGTCGGTTGCCGTGGCCAGCAGCCGCATTGCGCATTGCATTTCGCTGCCAGCGGAAAGGGGCCAAGCCGCAACAGGCGCAAACGGGGCCCTTTGCCGTCATCGCCGCCATCGCTCTCCGGGCCTCATCCCAGCCGAGCCGCTGCTTGCTCGCATGCCTCGTTGCTGCGCGCCCTCAACTCAGCTTTGCGATCCTCGGGCCCGATCCTCACAGCGCGCCGTGTCGCCTCCCGCCTGCTCCTGCTCCTGCTGCTGCTGCTGCTGCTGCTGCTCTGCGCATCATCCAACCCCCAATCCAATGGTGGGCGCGGCCAAGCGTATGGGTAACGGGTAGCTACTTCGAAATCTCTTCGCGCTCTCTCCCTCTCTCTCTCTCTCTCTCCATCTCGCAGTTCTCCCTTGGGAAACGAACCTATACCCCCCCCCCCCCCCCCTTCTTCTCTCTCCTCCCACTCCCATATCCTTCCTTCGCCCGCACTCTGCGCAGACGCGGCGTTACATCTTGTCTCTCGAACCTGGGCCGATCGATCACACACCCCCGTTATCCGAGAAGGGAACAGATCCTGCCCGGCTGCGCTTCCGCGCTGGAATTCACTGGCCTCCATGCCACCGGCGCCGCCGCTCTATTGATTCTACCGCCTTTGTCACACGACCAGACGCCCTCCTGCGTGCTTCACGAATCACAGACGCCCATTGGCCTTCGACCGCTGTGAGAATACGAACTTGGCCAACCCCCGACCTGTTTGGCCCTGTCTGTCGCTTTCGGCCTCCCGTCCGATCAACTGCCGGGAGCCCACACGGATCGTCCCTCCCGCGACCGGTCAGCGCATAGTACCTACTTGTCTCATACATACATACCGCGCATATACAAGCACGAGCAACGTCGAGGCTCTGCTTCAGCTTCTACTTGTGCTTCTGCCCTCCTGCTCAGCTCGGCTCAGTCCAGCCCGGTTTGGCTTGGCTCTCTGCCATTCGTCCACCTTGGGTCTTGTTAACCGCATATATCCCTGGCGCGCTTCAAGCCACTGTGGATCGCCTCTTGTTTTAATCGCACATCCCCAAGAAAAGTCACGGCCGTGTAACTATCAGGCCCTTGCTCGCTCGTGCCACGAAAGCCGTGCGTTTGGTGTGGTTGATCAGCGCAAAAGTTGGATGGATTTGGGGGAGACGAGACTTCTGGGGAACGGAGCCCGATCGCCGCCCTGATTTGCAAAGAGCAAGACGCATTACCTGGGCTGCTGTGCATGCGCCAAGGAGGGGCTTTGTTGTTCTATAAAGACCAGGCAAAATGCCCCAAGACATGGAGGATAACGGGGCAGACGTCTCAGATCCCGTATCCGAGAACGAGGAAGACTCGGAGACTCTGCTGAAAGACGAAGACGAGAGAATGGCCGACCCAATGGCGGCCAATGGTTCTTACGAAGATAAGAAGAAGTATGATCCCAAGGATCCTTTGCGGCCGAGGCGGAAAAAAGCAAGGAGGGCATGCTTTGCTTGCCAGAGGGCACATCTGACATGCGGTGCGTCTTTCTCGGGAGAACGAGCCCCCCCTTTCCCTCTCCCTTTCCCAATGCCCCCGTCTGCCAACCCAATTCCTCGGATATACAATCGAACTCGTTGATTCCTTTCTTGGCCGTCCTCAACTTTCATCACCCTTTTTTGCTAGCTGTGACTAACATTTGGTTGTAGGAGACGAGAGGCCGTGTAAGCGGTGCATCAAGCGTGGTCTTGCCGATGCTTGCCAGGATGGCGTGCGTAAAAAGGCCAAATATCTGCACGATGCCCCTCCAGAGGCCCTTCGACCCGTTCTCGGCCCCAACTTCAGCCCTCCTCCTTCTGCAAAGGCCAACGGACACCGCCATGATTCTATTCACTCCGACAACAACGTTCTTGGCACGGTTACGGGCGACGGCTTTCTATCGCAAGGCAGTGCCACGTTCCCGGTCTATCCAAGCGTCAGCCAGCCGCAGGTAGCCATCCCTGAAGCCATCCACCTCAACCCGCAGGCATCACCCATATCGCCATCTTTCCACAGCGCCTCCGCGGCGGGCCAAGCTCACATGGGCGGCATGCTCCAAGGAAACACCATGGACTTTAATGCTCTGTTCGACCCCAGCAACCCCGCGCTCTACAACTTTGATCTCGAAGGCCTGAATTTTGGCAGTCAATATGCCGGATGGGAGTTTGGCATTCTCAACAAGATGGGCCTCGGAGCGGAGACACCTCCTCGGGAAAACTCCATCTCGCAAACGCCAAAGACTGAGGCCAGTTATGCAGCCATGTTTGGCAACGGAAGTGGATCGTATGACGGCGCCATGGTGGGCGACTATGCCGGCATGGATCTCGGCGGCTCGAATATATATACCCAAGGCAATCTTCAGCACGGCCTTCCCCACGCATTTGCCATTGCCGCCGGGCCCAACAGCTTGGCCAGCCCCAGCACCGACGCAACTGCCAGTCCGCAGGCCATCATGGATGGTTCCCCGAACCCGGCGGCTGGCGGATTCCCTGGCTTGCCAAACATGACCGGGGCTTCTCGCCTCAAGCCGAAGCAGGACAAGATGGTACAGTCGATCCTCGGCAAGAGGCAACGGGACTCTGCATCCATCTACGCAAGCGTCAAGGAACCCTATCCTTATGTTGCTGGATTCCACAACATGATATCCGTCCTACGCAACAGACTACCGCTGAGCAAGCTGTGGAAGATTGCTCAGTCGCTGGGAGAGATTCGGCCGTCGTTCATCTCCTGCACCAAGGACCTGACGCGCGAAGATCTCATCTTTATGGAGAAATGCTTCCAGCGGACCCTTGTTGAGTTTGACGACTTTCTGCAGCACTGCTGCGCGCCAACCATTGTATGTCGACGCTCCGGAGAGGTGGCAGCCGTAAACAAGGAGTTTGCGGCGTTGACGGGCTGGCCCAAGGACGTGCTCCTGGGCAAGGCGCCCAACCGCAACATCTATACTCGATCCTCAGACGAGGGCACGGACGATGGCGATAGCTTAACTTCATCTGGCCAAGTGACGCCTGCCAAGAACCAGCCGATGCAGACCAACAACAACAATAACAACAACAGCAACAACAACGGACGGCCACAACCAGTCTTCTTGGGCGAGCTGCTTGATGACGACAGCCTTGTCGAATTCTATCGCGACTTTGCCCAGCTTGCGTTTGAAGATAGCCGAGGCAAGGTGCAGCGCAGCGGCCGGCTGATGAAGTATCGCACGCAGGAGATGCTGGATGCCAAGGAGATGCTGGGGCCTCAGAGACACCCGAGGACGGGCATCCTGAGCAGTCGCGTCACCATGATTGACAGTGAGCACGGCATTTCGCGCATCGAAAAGGACGGCAAGGTGGACTGTACGTACTGCTGGACGATTAAGCGGGACGTCTTTGACATTCCCATGATGATAATCATTAATGTGAGTTTTGGCTTGTTTCATTCTGATATTCGATGCTGTCAGTATGCTAATGGTTTATAGTTCTTGCCCCGATATCACCCCAACCAGGAGCCACATCAGCTCGCTGTATGACGCTCATCGTCGCCCCTAGTGGGCACACTCTCTATACGTTAACCTTTTATGCATACAAGGTGTTGGCAATTTTTCCATTCTTGCTTTTTCCTTTCCTTTTCAACGTTTTTGCCATGGGCTGGGGGTGAGGTAACGCATTATACGGCTTACCCCTTTAAAAACAAAATTTCGGTGGGCTATGGGGGCTAGATTTAGGATTGCTTTTCTTCTTTTTCTGCTGTCATTCATGAAAGGCACGGGGGCATCTCGTGACGGGTATGATTTCTGGCTGGCTTGGGTATTTTGTTTTCTTCGTTTTCGGGATCCGCTATGACATGAAACTTTTAATGACAAAAGAGGGGATTACTTGGATGATACCCGCGTGCGCGAACACACACATACAGACACAAAACACATAACAACGCATACCTCACACACATTCTCCAAATTTACGTACATTTAGTATATAAGTGTGAACTGGCCAAGAAGGGGGATTTGTGTATCTTGGCCGGTATGATGCTATTGGCTTTGTTTTCTTCTTCTATTATCCAAGAACATTTGCGGTGCTTTTCTCTCTCTCCTGTCTATGGTGATGCCCATCCCAACCTTGTATCCTCTCCCTCCCACCTGGTGTAGTAAAAAATAGCCATCTTGTCTGTGACACTCCAACAAAATTGAAACAAATTAAAAAAAAAAAAAAAAAAAAAAAAACATTGAGAAAAATCATCTATAAAGGCTTGACGAACCACTCCGCATCCTCCTCGCTCCCCTTATCCCACGCCCAGCTCTCCCTCGCAAGACTCTTCTTGGCAACCTCGCAGTCAAAGTTGATATCGTCAATCAGCGCCTCCAGACTCTTGTAGTCCTTTTCCTCGCGGATGAAGCCCAAGATCAGCAGGCGCATGTGGGCGTCGTAGAAATCGCGGCCGAACTTGTGCAGGATGTGCACCTCGGCGCTGCGCACGGTGTTCTTGTAGAAGGGGTTGTAGCCGATGGACATGACCATGGGGAAGACGGTGAATGCGCCGGAGGGGGCGGAGGCGGGCTGGTCCGGGTGGGAGGACGGCAGGGCGAGGGAGGCGTAGCCGAAGTAGACGCCCGAGGGGATGTTTGCGATCCAGGGGGTGAGGGCGTCGTCGACGGGGAGGTTGGCGGTTGGGATGCCGAGCTGGTTTTTGAAGGGGGATTGTTAGAATGATGGACGTTTTTGGAGGTGTTTTTTACGTACCTCTTTGGAGCCGCGGCCGAAGCCGGAAATGACTTTGCCTTCCATTTTGTAAGGGTAGGGAGATTCGGGGCCGGCTTGGGGGCCGACGATGTCGGGGCGGGACGACATGGTGATGGGTGATGTCGAGTGAGTGAGTGAGTTTGGGATGAGTTGAGTTGAGATGGCTGAAGATGCGGGTGATGAGATGCGCCGGCAGTCCAGGGACACGGAGTTTCCTTGGAAACAATCTCTCAAGGGTTTGAATAGTATCTTCTTTTATGCCGCAGACCCAACGGAACAAGGATGCATCTAACTCTTGAAAAAGAAAGGAAACTCGGTCGGTATATGACTCTTGCAATCGAGGGGCTCTCCGTAATTATGCCTTATCAGCTCGCGCGCGGGATTGCCCTGGAGAAGAGAATGGAGACGGCGTGCGGGCCTCCAGATTGGCGGGGCAGAAGCCAAAGGAAACGGGCAACTTTTTTTTTTTTCCTTCTTCTTCTATTGACGGCGCTTGGGTCTAGTTGATCCAGCTCGGGCTTCGGTGGCGGGGCAAGTCCGGACGCGGGTAAGCGGGTTTTCTATTGCTGTAAGGATTAGGATGCAAGATTGGTGGTGTTGCTGGAGAAGAAAGTCGTGGTTTATGACTCTTTACATTGTAAAAGGGGGGGATCATGGATTCATCAAGAGCAGAATGGGGTGTTTTAAATCACTTTTTTTTTTTTTTAAAGAAATGGTTTTGGAGGTATCATTTGCATATTCATTTCAAAACTACATGTAAGCCGTCAATCTGTTGCTGACCAATGGCCCCAGCAATTCCGGGGCGTCAAAACGCCTTTGCAAATTATTAATCTGCCATCGTCATATTCTGTGTATCATTCTGGTCCCCCTGTTCCTAACAAAATGCGCAATTGACCTGAGCACTGGGGGGGTATTGCAATTCCAATTCCAATTCCGACAATTTCTGAGCTCAACAGTGGCGAGTTCAGACGAAACTCTGCGTATAAAAGAGCGTCAAAGAAGAAAAAAATGAAGACAAAAAAGAACCAGAGAGAGTGGGATGGGTATTGACTCTTCACAGATGCCGCAAAACAAAATGCAGCCCTTTCTGTGACACATGTTGGACTCGCCATTCACTGAGTTTCCTCCTTGGCCTCCTCCTTGGTGGCCTCCCACTCGGTCCGGCCAAGCCTGATGATGTCGCTCTGGCCGAGGATCCAGAACTTGCTGGGCGCCTTACCCTCGTCGGCCAGCTGCGTGGCCCGGATGGCCGCTCGCGCAATCACCTCGGCATCCTGCGCGAAGCTGTCCTTCAACCCGAGGAAGCCCAGCCCCCGCGCAAACGCCATGGCGAGGCCCTCGACGAGGCGCTTCTGCTCGCGCTCGCCCATGATGAGGCCGGGGCGCACAATGATGCCGTGGTCGAACTCGAGCTCCTTGACCGTGGTCTCGACGCCCTTCTTCATCTTGCTGTAGGGCGAGGTGGACGCCAGCAGGCCGTCGGAGCCGACGCTGGAGATGAAGACAAAGGTCTTGACGCCGGCCTGCTTGGCGGCGCGGGCCACCTCGACGTTGAGGTCGTGGTCAATCTTCCATTGGTTCTCGATGCCGCCGGCGGCCGCGCGGGTGGTGCCGATGGCGGAGAAGGCGACGTGCGGCGCGGGCGAGATGCTCGTCAGGGCGGCGGGCCACTTGGTGACGTCGGCGTCGATGATGGAGTTGAGGTTGGGCGATTCGGCGGCGGCGGCCTTGGGGGCGCGGCGGCCGACGGTGTGGACGGGCCTGAAGGGGCCGGTTGCGAGGAGGTTGGAGAGGATGAAGGAGCCTACGAGGCCGGTCGAGCCAAAGACGGCGGCGGAGTGGGGAGCGGCCATTGTTTTGTTTTGAATCTGTTGATGGCGATGGCGATGTGTTGAAGTCAAGTCTGGAGCTATGTGGGAGCTATATGGAGTTGGAGGAGGAGGAGGAGGAGGAGCCAGATGGGGGGAGAGGGCAGCAACCAGCTTGGATTGGGTACTAATCCATCATATATAGTACCCATCTACCTAGGTAGGTACTTTCGTGCCTTGTAAACGATATGCGTAGTACCTATGATGGAATGGAGTTAATAACAAATGCGGCCCGAAACGCCCGAGCTTCTGGAATGATTGGGGGGCCCATGTCTGTGATTGTCCGCCCGCAGGCGAGAATGGGCAACATCTAATCAAGAATTGAACCAACGGCTACCATGTGATACGGCGGACAGAGCGGATAGGAGCGGACTTTTGGAGGTACTACTAAATTGATACGGTAGGTAGCTCTGGTTGTTACGATTGATGTGATTTGCCTGCTTGGTTCTACCTTAGTAGGCATCGATCGTATTAACCTTCTGACGGGGGCGCCGGCACAGGCACATACAGTACGGGATGTTCCGTGACGGACGTGATTTCTGGGTTGACGCTCGAGGCATTGGATCGATGCAGCTGGTGGAGGCGTCGGGGCAATTACGCCGCTGCCCCGTCTGGTGCTTATGATGCTGGTCGAATTGATTGCATGTGATGGATGTCTGGTCCTTTTTGGGGACTGCATGAGCTCGTCAGACTGCAAAGAGCTCACATCAAATGCAATTTCAACCTCCAGGGCTGAGCTACAGCCGAGCTACTTTGATCCATAACGGTCCCCTCCAGGGCATCCGCATACTCGCTAGGCGCCATCGGTGCCCCTCCAACTGCCCTACTGCCAGCCCAGCATTGCCCCTCCATCACTGCTAGGTCCGAAGTGGGCTTGCGACAGCTTCTCTGCCTGCCAGGATTGAAGCTTCAGTTTCCAATCAAAAACTCCGCCATCGTCGCATCGCATCACATCATATGCGCGCAGCCTGATTGTGAACCGAGGAATTACTGTTGCACCGACTCGCATAGCCTCACATCACGCAAAACGAAAAAAACCAAAAGAAAAAAAAAAAAAAACACCTACGCACCTAAACTCCGCCCATCATGGCCACTCAATACGAACGTAAGCTCAGTCAAACCAATCCATCACAACTCCAAGATCTAAAACACAACGCGCAGTCGAACACAATGTCCAGTTCTCCGAATCTCGCCGCGCCGGCCGCCGCGTCGACATGGCCTCCTTCTTCTCCCTCCTCAACCAGCTAGACGAGCCCGCGACGACGCAGAACCCGCACAACAACCCGCACGCCACGCCCACGCCCGTCGACACCGCCGCGCTCTTCCGCCTGCTGCAGAGCCAGATGCAGACGCTGCTGACGACGGCGCCGACGACGGACAACCGCTCGTTCCTCGAGGACCTCATCAGCTCGCTCGAGGAGGACATCCACGACCCGCCCACCCGGCTGCAGGGCGCCAGCCAGGAGTTTGTCGACATGCTGGACCGCGTCAACAGGAAGAGGCTCGACAAGGACGACGACTGCGCCATCTGCAAGGTGCCCTACCTGGAGGACGAGTTTTGCCTTGTCGTGGAGCTGCCGTGCAAGGGGAAGCACCGGTTCGATCTTGAGTGCGTTGGGCCGTGGTTGCGGAGCAAGGGGACTTGTCCCATGTGTCGTGAGGAGATGGGCAGGAAGAAGGAGGTTCCTATTGTGGAAGATGATGAAGAGGAGGATGGCGATATGATGTATGCGTAATGATGTTGGGCATTGTTAGAGTTGGGCGCATTGGTGTTTCTGTTGAACTTTTCATTTTGGGAAGGATGGATTTTATGAAGCCGTGGCTGCTCATGATGTAGAAAGCGAATATTTATGGGTTGCCAGCATTTGGCCCACGCGAAAAAAAAAGGGAAAAACAGATTCACGTCTATTGTTTTCGTCTCGAGATGGCTTATGCCTCCAGGCCCTTGATCACTTCCAACGCCTTGTCAACCCTTTTCTTGGTCTCGGCGCTTGCGTCTGCGCTCAGCTCTTCCAACCTCTTCTTCCAAAAGCTCCATCTCTCCTCATTGAATCCTGACTTGGTTCCCTCAATCAGAGAACCCGGGCCTAGAGCTCGGGTAGCTTGCGCATCAAGCTCGATACTGTTCTTCGTCTCGTTGTACAGCACCTGGCCAGCCTGGGTGAGCCACTCAGACGCAGTGACCAAGTGCGTGTCCCTGGCCTCATCTGTGGGAAACGGCTCTTCCAGCCCGTCGCGAAGCTCCCATAGGGCAAAGTTTGTCCAATCCTGGACGGAGGCGCCGAGGAGGCGGGCGGCGAAGGAGTTGAGGGAGAGCCACTGGGCGATTTTGGCGGCTTGGTCAGGTCGATTATCGAATTCAGGGGATGCTGAAGAAAATCAGCAAATTTGTAGCTAATTGTGTATACATCATTAGGTCGCTAATTAGCAAGAGAAGCTGCAAACCCACCGTTCCACTCTTCTCTCATGACGGCGCCAAAGAGCGGCATGTCGGCCCACAGCTCGTGCTGTGACCCCCAGATCTCGACGCTGCCACTCCGCTTGGCGTTGAGCGCCTTGAGGATCTCGACGAGGCTCCGGAGGCGCGGGTCGTCGAGGGGGAAGCGCTTGGCGACGTCGGCGAGGAGCGTCCACAGCGACCAGAGGAAACTCTCTGCGTCTTCGTTTCGGGGGCACAGCTTGTCGATGCCATCGGCTGCGGTTTCGGGGCTTGTGCTGCGGTTTATGGCGGCGTCGAGGAGGTCAGCGAGCTGGGACTCGGCTTCGGGGGTGAAGTCGTTGCCGGTGACGATGGCTCGGAAGTCGAGGGATGAGGTGGACATGTTTGCTGTGGAGGGAGATTGCGAGGATGTGAGTGTGAGCCGTTGTGCGAGGTGGATTGGTGTAAGTGGGAGTGGTTGTGAAGAGGAACTGTTTGCGGAATCAAGCGCTGAGCTGTGACCGTGGCATGTTTGTAGTTGAAATGTGTGTCACATGGAAGGGGTTTGAAACAATTTGATTCTGTGTAGTCTGCAAATCGACGAGCGACGTCCACGTGTCATTCGTGAGGCCAGCTTGGCAGAGCTCATGACATCTGAGCCATGTACAGTACGGAGTCCAGGCATCACGAACCAACTGCGTCACCGAAATTGATTGCGGCGGGGCAGTGTCTTTGGTTTGGAGGGGCACAAAGTAGCACAAACGAGCTGGAGTTGTATTTACCAAGTCCAACCAACCAATTGACGCACGCCCTCACGGCATCGAGAACCATCAAGGCCCTTGTTCAAAAAACCACCAATTCACATGCGGCAGGTCAGTAACCGTTTCTCATCAATCAACTTCCGTTGCTCTACTGTACACGAACACGAACATCTACGCAATCGTCATCCTCATGCCGCCATTGGCGCACACCACGCTCCCCGTCGTCCACCCGCTCTCCGCCGTGCACAGCATGTCAATCGTGCCCGCAATCTCATCCGCAAACCCGGGCCTCCTCCCGCCCATGCCCTCCCTCACCAGCTTGTCAAACTTGTCCGCCTCGTCGCCCGCCTGCCGCAGCACCTCAGCCTCGCCGTCGTACGCCATCAGCGGCGCCGCATCCACGTAGGGCTGGTTGCGCGTCCAAAACGATGGCCCTGCCGCGGCGTACATGTCGCCCCAGGCCGGGCCCGGGTTGATGGAGTTGACGGTTGCTCGTTCGCTCAGCTCGCGCGCCCACGTGCGCGTCATGACCTCGAGCGCGCCCTTGCTGCCTGCGTAGACGGACTGGCCCAGGTAGCCGATGGACGCCGACACGCTCGACACGTTGACGATGCGGCCGGACCGGTCCGTGGGGAGGTGAGGCGCCACGGCCTGGGTCAGGAGCAGCGGCGCCAGGACGTTGACTGCGTAGATGCGGGTGAACTCGGCCTCGACGATGGGGCCCTTTTCCGGGTCGTTCATGAACTGGTTGGACGAGATGCCGGCGTTGTTGACGAGCATGTCGATCTGGAACTTGCCGTCTGGGTTGTAGCTGTGGAACAAGGTCCGGGCGGCCTCGACGATGGCGGGTGCTGCTGTTGATGCCTGCGCGAGATCTGTCTGGACTGAGTGGCTGTGGATCTTGTGCTTTGATGTGAGCTCCTCGATGAGCTGCCGCGTCATTTCCTTGGACGAGTCCGAGGTAAAGGTGATGAGCACATTGCTGCCCTTGGCCGCAAGCCGCCTGGCCACTGCCACTCCAATACCTAATTGTCTCGTGAATTAGCATGTGCTGGTGGTGAACAAGGCTGGCTACATGAAGCTCATCACATGGTGCAAGGGCTATGTGTAAGCTGGGGGGAACCAACCTCGCGAGGCACCGGTGACGATGGCCAGCTTTCCTTCATACGGTCGTGCCATTTCGAGGATTGTGAGTGAGTTTGATGAGGGATGATGATTTCAAAGAATCAAAGTCCCCTCAAGCATCTGTTTCAACGGGCATCGGGCATCCGTCTGGCGCCCAGCCGAATATATGCCCGTCCATGTAACCGCAACCCCACCAGAAGATGCCCCGCGGCATGTTTCTCCGTCTTGTTTCTCCATAGATTCTCCGCTGCACATGTCGTCATTGGAGCGCATGGAACTCGGTGGGATAGTCAGGCGGGATTCAGTCAGTTGTTTCGTTTGGCAACTTATACTGCTAGATAGTGGGAATGGCTCTTGATGAGTTATGGTTATATAGTCCGAGGTGGCGTCCTTGCCATTCGCTCCAATCAGCGTCCTTCTTCTTCAAAGTGCGCTTACATGATGAGGAAACAGTAGAGCACGAAGAAAGGTACTCCGTTGCCGTTGCTTATAGCTGGTAGATGGCAGCTAATTGACTTTTGTCTCCTCTCAGCCTTTGTCCACTCTTGGAGCGGCTGTATGCTTGATTCATAGTAAACAGTCAGTTTACTCCAGTTACCGCATCGGTAGAAGTCTCAGACCTTCTGCCAGATTAGGCATTGGTGGTGTGGCTCATGTACTGTACATATGGCTACACCTTTTTGCAACACGCTGCAACAACATCACATACACCAACGGGGTTTCTTATTTAAGAAACCTCAAATAACAATAGCCAATGAAACAGAGGGCAAATCAAAGTGGACTCGGTTGCCTATAGGTAGCGCTATATACATGTACTTTTCTGGCCCATGATACCTCGACGTCTTTTGTTGCGGGTTTCACCTTTATGTCAATTTGGAGTTTGTGAGTAGTATTTCCACCTTGACCAACGAGCGTTAATTCGATCTCGATTCATCTGCCCTGTTTTCATCTCACGTTGTCATCTGCACAGTGGCATACAAGAAAGGTGGGTGAGATCTGATAACTTTAAGCTTATATACCTTCTACAAAGATCTTCGTACGTAACAGTTTAATTATTCGCAATTTGTGGTGGTGGTCTAGCGTAGCTTGTTACTTATCCGGCATCTATCCGTCAACTCTGGCTTGAATCCCATCTATTAGCACTCGGTCAGTACCTGGTGGCATACAGCATGGAACCATATCGGATAGGTGCCGGATACATGTACCAGCTGGCGCCAGGTTTAATACAGTGACGGCATGAATACATGTATATATGTAGCGACTATTTACGCAAACTGATAACCCAACAAGCCATTGCGCTATGCTTGATAAGCCGTCTCATCATGAAACTAACTTTTCATCAATACCTTGGATCTTGGAAACGCGACCCCCAACCGCGGCTTACATGGTTCCATCTATAGAATACACTGCTAGGATGTAGAAAGAGAAAGATGCTAATAGGCGGTAGGGGTTTGGGTGGTCGTGGAAGCTTGGCATTGAAATTGTATAAATGCCATGCTTGTTTCATCAAAAAGAGCAAAGTCTTGTCTAACACGAAGCATCGGATTCGTCGTCTGATTCTTCTCCACGAGAACTTGGCTACACGCATGAAACACAATACCTTAACTTCAGAATTTCACGTGTAGCAATCATGGCAGCCGTTTCTTCTTCCCCCAAACCGCACATTCTCATCATCCCCGGAGCATGGTACCCGGCCTCAAACCTGGACACGTTCATCGAGTCGCTAGAAGCCGCAGGGTACTCCGCTGAAGCCTTCTCACTCCTCAGTTTCGACACAGCAGGCGTCTCTGTCCAAGACGACGAAGAACAGGTGAAAGCTTCACTCACATCTCTCGTTGACAATGGAAAAAGCGTCATCATCGTTGCCCATTCGTACGGCGGGTTAGTTGCATCGGGAGTTATCGCCAGCCCGGGTCTAGATAAAAGGACCAGAGAATTACAGGGGTCAAAGGGGGGTGTCGTTGGTATTGTATATCTGGCGGCCATTATACCTGCACAGGACGAGGGGATTCTTCAACTGGTAGGTGGGAAGTGGTTGGAGTACATTGATGATACCAAGGTGAGCTTCGCACTACTGTTACGCCATCCTAATTTTCTCCCTCTTGATACGTTAAAACTCGAATTGCTCAACTTTCTTGTGCTAACAATACATCTTTGTTTGATGTCAGGCTGAAGCGGAATGCCTTCTCTACACGTTCAACCCAACAGAGACCTTCCACCATGACTGCTCAGCCGAATTAGCTAGCAGTGTTACAAAGACCCTACTGCCACACTCTGAACTGGCCTTGAAAACAGCGCCTTCGGCGGTAGGATGGAAAGATGAGGCATATGACGGTCGCCGCGCATACATTCGCTGTCTTCAGGATAAGGCGCTTCCTATTGGCATACAGGAACACTTGGTTGCTCGATCGGAAGTCGAGTGGGTGGTCAAGACTCTGGACTCTTCACACAGCCCGTTTCTGTCGATGCCGGGCGAGTTGACGAGGGTGTTGGAGGAGATTGTAGAAGAGTTTGCAAAGCGTTGAGTGCTGGGGTTAAATGTAGAAGATGCAAGTTTCGCATCAAGACCCCTTATATGTTGAAAGTCGTATACAACGGCATTATTGTTGATGTGTTTCAAAAATCTACATTCTTACGCGCCGCAGAGGCATCCATATGGTCTCTCTCATGGCCGCTGGCTGTGCTCAAGACCCCTGCAAGCCATCATCAGACTCTCCCAGAATGCCTTGCAAGCCTCCCGCGCCGCTGCTGAGAACCACTCACACCACCGTTGCAATATCATCCCGGCCAAGGCTTTGCGATAAAAAAAATGGGAGAATCCCTCTTATTTCCATTGGTCTCGAAATAGGATGTTGTGATGAATTTATTTTTCCAACTTTTAATATCATACAGCAGCTCGAAGTTATGGATTCTAAAAGGCCGCGCGACGACAACTCGGATGGCGAAGCTGGTTCATCGGGCACGGCTGACGTTATAAATAAACATAAACGTCGGAAAACAAATCAAGCAGTTAATCTCTGCCGAGAATGCAAACAACTCGACATCGACGGTCTCTTCCGTAAAGCTTTCGAAGACTTCCAAAGAGCCAGAAAAGGCTTAATCAAGCGCCCTTCAGAACTATACAGCGGGCGAAACGACGGTCCTTTATTCTATGGAGATGCTTTCTTTGCTCATTCGTTTGGCAGTCGTCTATCGGCGAGAGCAACATGCCCTCTGTGTCGCTTCTTTTGGTCCATGAGAATCCAACCGGATAAGCGTCATGCGAAATACAAGCTTCTTGGGTTTTGCAGCAGCGAAAGTTGGATATTTGGCCTCTCCAAGTTGAAAAAGAGTCCAGCTTGGCACAATACGCGAGATACGGTATGGATGGGCGTCATGCCAGATGTTCCGTCTATACCACAGTCTGGTCATGGCGATGGTTGGCTGGACAAAGACATCCCGGCAGTTGGACAAATCTACCTTTTGCAGCCTGATGAGAACGAGGAGGATAGTCCCGCATTATTGGAAGCGCGGCATCTCAGTGACGCAGTCGATTTCACTCTTGCACAGGAGTGGTTCTCGTTTTGCCGAAAGTGGCATTTGAGCTCCTGCAGTCGTCCGAACAAGGGTGATACCATCACTCGAGGGTTTCGTGTAATTGACTGCGAGAAGGATCCGCCGGCGGTAGTGGAAATGCCCTGGGGTGTTGAATATGCCGCACTCAGCTATGTATGGGGCCAGCGGCCGGAAGACTTGGTTGACTGGCCTGCAACAGTCTTCGATGCCGTTGCGGTATCTCGTAAATTGGGATTGAGATACTTGTGGGTTGATCGACTATGCATCAACCAGCTTGATCCTATGGAGAAAGACTATCTCATATCCCGGATGACCACAATTTACGAATATGCTGAGCTCACTATTGTATCAGCTTCTGGGTCTGGAGCAAGCGATGGCCTCCCTGGGGTACGATTAACGCCTCGAGAAAGTCAGCCCAAGATTCTACTAGAGAGTCGGAATCTTCTAGTATCTGGACTCCAAGATCCCCGTCAAGAGATTCTGGCATCCGAGTATTGGACGAGGGGGTGGACATACCAGGAAGGCGTCCTGTCGAATCGGCGTCTAGTATTTACTGACCATCAAATGTATTGGGAGTGTCGCTGCATGGCTGCACATGAGAGTCTCCGGATGCCTCTGGAGCTACTTCACAGAAATCACGTCTCCGCGATGGATGCTACAGATTCGCGCAGGAGAGAGATTCTGCCCAAATACCCAATGGACAACATATGGAGGACTATCTTTTGGGAGGAATATTCAAGAGTGAAACGTCTGGTGGAGATTTGGAGATGGGCAGCCATCAACGAGATGTTATACAGACAGATGAATACCGGCTTGAATACGGATTTCCTGTTCCAAACGAAGCCTCCACCGGGTCACAACTACGATCGTTGAATGACCATATCCGTGCTTTTTCGGCAAGAAAGCTAAGTCATGGTGGAGATTCACTCAAGGCTTTCCTTGGTATCGCCGGTATGTACAGAGACAAGAGACTTTGTATATATCTTGGCATTCCCATGTGGATGGACGATATCTTGGTCGACCTGACGGGCTCTTACATTACATTCGCCCTCTCAGTCTGCTCATGGTACCATCGCAGCGGTACAGAGCACCAAATGTTCATTTCAGAACCCTGTATTCGCAGAACACATCTGCCATCCTGGACATGGGCGGGATGGCAAGGCACAGTATCATGGCGTGCTCCACCGTCCGACGAGCATAGTGTCTTTATGAGCGATCTGATCACTGCCGAGCCATTACAGATCCACTTGGTATGGGCGACAGATTTGTATCTAAGGTCACCATGCGAGCCAGTGTGCTTACGATTACTGAACTTGTACTCTACAGATGTACTAGAGGCAGAAGTTCCTACGCTGCTCGAAGTACGGAACCCCTTAGTATTGAAGTATTCGGAAAGGCACGAGGTCAAAGGAAGCTGGGAATGGAGACGCCTAGCAGGCAGGGCGGGCGAAACACGCCGTTACCAGGCCGAACGACAAGAGTGGGATAAGAAATGGTACCGCATCGCCGGCAGGCTCGCCTGTGTCAGCATGTCCATTTCAATAACAGAAGAGGACTGGACTCGAAAGCACGATACAGGCGAGCTCATCAGTGTGCTCATCTTTGCTGCTCAACGGCCCCGTACAGAGCATGGCCGGGCAAGGTTTTTGACCCTGCAGAGGGTCGAGTCTGATTCGTTTGAGACGAGGTGGGAGAGAGTTGGGACGCTGCAGCTTACCATTCCGGAGGTTGACTTGGATAAGTGCTTTACGAATGAGGAGTTTCTGAGGAGGATTCCGGTGAGAGAGTGGAGAGGTGCAATTGTCATCCAGTAGGGTTTCAAGAGTAAAGCATTATGAAATAGTTGGTCTTGTAATGGACACTATTATAAATTTAGCTGGAGGATAATATCCGTGACAAAGAGTTCAGAGGGATATAACGTCTATAACTTGTAGTGAATTGCAACTCTCTTGATACGTTCTTTGAACCTCCCTGTATCAATCTCTAGGAAACAAATTAAGTTTCTTTCTGCTGAATGGCAATTGCGAGAAGCCACTTGAACATGAAGCTCACGACCGTTACCGAGAAGATGCTTCGTTATTAGACTTGTGGATTTTCAGTTGCACCACTTCTACAGCACTTCTACAGAACTTCCCAACAGTTTTTAGGCCTTGGCAAGCTCATCTAAACCTTGATCCTGAGACATCATCATATCCTGAAGCAGTAGACCATATTAGTATGCGGCTAGATTCGATCGACTCACCCCTTCAAGGGAGGCATACAATAGAGTACAGGAAAAACTTACAAATATTGATACTGGTAGCCACCTTGTTACAAAACAAATAATGCCACTATATGATCCTCTACATACCATTCCGTTTCTATTACTGGCCACGATATCTGGTAGGATAGAACTGACGAGCTCCTGTGTAGAACCTCCTTTGGGACCGAGCTCATTCTTGGCCCACTTGGTGATTGTTTCGAGGATTTTGACATAGTAAGATGTTTCTGGAAGCTCAGGTATCAGCTCATTAGCGTGAAAGAGCGTAGCAACAGTACTGAGCAAGATGGTCATGACACTCACGCCAAAGGGGGGAAGTTCCAAGCGAAGCGTCTCGGAGATGCTGTTGATAGCTGCCTTGGAGGAGGCATAAGTTCCTGTGAGAAGCTGCCGCGTTAATCATGGTGATTACATACTCGTCGTTTGTTTTCGGGCTTAGAAGAGATGTGCAAACGCCACGTAAGATCAGCTGTATTGGGTCACATTACACTTACCAATCCACGGGGTGTTGACTACTGGGCCCACGAAACTCATATTAACCACTCGAACTTTGCTTTTTGATTAATTGGGGAGCAAATGCTTGAACAGTTCTCACCACCCCCCAGACGTTTGCATTATATAAGTTTTGCCCCTTGTCAATGTCCACGTCCATAATTGGCATCGTGTATCCAACCCTGCGTTGTTAACCAACACGTCCAGACAGTGGCCCGCCTCCTCGACTGCTTTTGCAGCCTCCGCAACGGACTTTTTGGATGAAACATCGAGAGTTGTTACAGATACGTTGGGGAGGCTTCTGAGCTCAAAGGGAATTTTAGATGTGTCGCGTGCAGTCGCAAAGATACGGTGGTGTTGTTTTGCGAGAGTGAGGGCGAGGACGGCACCGATGCCGTCGGCGGAGCAGCCAGTGATGAGGATTGTCTGATTCTTGACCATTTCTATGTGAAAATGGCTAAGCCAAATGACAGAGATATACTATATCCGAAAGGAGGATGAAGAGAGGTCGTGATGGAAGGGTGGTAGCGATTCAACAAGTACGGGATTTTCAGCTTTCAATCCTTCCGCTTTCCCGTCACGTTCGCTGTATAGTAGTTACAATAAAAGCAACAAGGAATGCTTTTTTGGCTATAAAAGGTCCTCTACTGAACGTTGGTTCGCAACATGCTATGTACTAACCAAATCTCGCCCATGCCGTGTCATTCCTCTCATTTGTTTGGCATCTAGCGGCTTGATTTTATGGCTATTGACAGGATCAAGCGCTTCTTCGCAATTAAAATTGGGCTTGATTTCATCCTGAGCCTAAAGGATTCGTAGGAGCATGTAGCTTACATGCATACACCCGTTCACGTAACCTTTGTGTGAAGTCAAGGTAGACGAGATCGGCGAGGTAGATCTAGTAATAGCCCCATGTTGGCACACATCCCGATCTCCTGTAAAAACAATTAATACGGTGCCATGAACATCAACCACGTTCATGAGAGTCTCGCACTAGAATCAAAATCTCGGTCTTGGTATACGTGCTCTCGACCTTGTATGATAATTGGGTTGGAGATGGTCCCGCATGTGTAAACCAGAACCAACAACAGAAGACCTATGACGATAAGGATCGACTTGGTTTGTCATCTTCAACTTGCAAATTGTAATAGTTCTTATTATAGCATCTAGCTCAATCCAGAATCTCGCTTTCTTAGGACATTTTAAGGTGAATCGAGCATACAAATGAAGGGAAAAGAAAGAAAGGGAAAATCAGAAGACCATTTTGAGTCGCAATATGCAGCCGCTTCTAAACCATATGTTCAGGATGAACCTCCTGCGTGATGTCAATGTTTCGGACAATTCCATTCGTGCCAACATTTGCCGATTCCGGCATTTCATTCTCTTCCTTGACGCCGCCCTGGATCTGCACCACTCGTGACGAATAGCTGCTCGCATCGTAACTACCGGAGCCCTGTCCGTGGGATACAAAGTGCTTGAGATTTCCCTCTGAAGCAACCTCGTTTTCATAAGTCGACTCTTTGGAGCTTTCTGTGTTGAGATAGTCTTGAGCAAGTCGAGGGCCGCCGCAATGTCTGTTGCTGTCCTTCTCAACGTCTTTGTCGCCTCCTTCACCGTCACCTCTGCCGCTACGGCTTCGGTGAACTTTAGATATAAGCGCTTTCCATGCTCGAGTTTCGGCAATATGCTTCTTGCACACGTTCTTGAAGGCGGGCACGCAGCAGACTATTATAGCGACAGTGTTTTCGACGATGCTGTGCGGAACCACTGGTTAGACAAGATGATCTGACGGTAATTGCCTGCATCACGCACTACTTACATGCAAATAAACAGCTGACTCTCTAGCCAGGTGAGGTCCGGTGTGCCAAGCAATTTAACGCGAGCCCAAAGTGCGATGACACTGGCGATGACTCCCCTATTGCCTCCATATTAGTACATGCACGTGTACTTGTTAGCAATGTTCATGGTTGAGCACCTACATCAAAGCAGTGAAGAAGACGGCGCACAGAGCGATGCGTCTTCTGAGAGGCATGTTGAGCTTCCATAGTACGGGTAATGGTAGTATGAAGATGGCTATGTCTAGGACGACAGCCAATGAGCCCTGAACGGGCCCGAAATAGATGATCTTTCCGGGATTGCCGCTCGTTAAAAGATCTGTCCACGTCTCACCAGGACGTGGACAGGCAAAGGTAAGCTCGAGAACTGTGTTGCTCCAGTAGGTGAGAGTGAGGGCGACCATCAGAACATAGCAGGATATACGGATGGTCCTATTTGCAGCGAATATTTGAAGATAGAGCAACACGATGGCAGCTTTGGCGAAGAAGATGGCGGGACCAAGGAGCATGCCGAATGAAAAGATAAGCTTCATGTATGTTGCAGTGTACCAACACATGGGGACATTCCATTGGTGCCGTGAATACCGAGTCACTGGCGAAAACAAGATCAGCATTTGGTCAGAAAAGCCGCATTGACAGTGTTCATACCTGACAGTATAAGCCCTGTATAGGCAGCATTGAGAACGACAGCGATGATGGCAAAGTCTATGTGAAGATGATCAGCATGCATTACATCGTTGCCCTTGCTCGGTCCTCAAACTTACAGTCTGCTAGCTTCAAGTTCCGCCAATTCATCCACATCCGCGCAGCAAGGAATATTGTCGACCATGTGAGCATGACCGCCGAGACTGCGATAGTAGCTCCCGCAAGCGTTTCAGGGTCGACGAAATTAGGAACAACACCTGGAGGAGGCGGAGATGCAGGGACTTGGCAGAGATCTACGCCTGGGGGTATAGTGAGACTGCTCATTTTGTCTTTTTTTTCCTGGCGCTTTTCTTATACTTCCTTTCCCTTATGCTCCAGCTTCCAGTCGAGGCTTCCTGAGAGCCACCGTTGCGAAGTTGGAATGGTAGTTGTCAGTTATATAAAGGAGCAGACGTAAAGCGGTGGGTGAATCGGCTAGTTCATCTCGAGAATCTGACGGAAAACCAGCTAGAGAAGATATTGGAATGATATCCAGGACGATAATGAGGTGAGTGAGGATGAATAGAGCAAATATAATGGACGTGCAGTCAATTCGCCCCTCCGGAACCGACACATCGAGATCCATCCTCTTTAAATCTCCAAAGAGCATCAGCTAGTCTTTGAAGAGCTACAGCTGATGAACCAAAAAGGTATGAATGAAGAGCTAAAAAATAGCATTGGTGTTGGTTCGATAACAGTGTGGAAGGCGTTTTACGCATTAGTCGATTTAGCCACTCTCGAGATCTCCGAGAGCGTCTATATCTAGGATTCTTTATTACGGGAATCAGTTGAAGCGCTGTATGACAATAGTGACCGAACTCCCCAACTTCGCGGAAATACATGTAGATTCGTATCGTGTTCTTCTTTTACAGTTCACCAGCAATTATTTTGAGAGTTTCATCCCATCGAAGAGTCAAGATGAGAATCTTCTTTATGCCTAGCGCGATCTAACTAAAGCTTCTCATTGTGCTCCATCTCCCTTCTTCGCACGTTGGTGTTGGTGGCTTGGCAAGCTGGAGCGGGGGAATGAATGTTGCATGTTCCGGATTGGAGAAGATGTGGCCAAAGTCAAACCAGGGAAGCAGCCAGTGCGTGGAGGCTCGAAGGGTATCCTGAATCAAAGCTGAAAAATGAATCGCAAAGTATATGAGCGCAAAGAAGAGCAATCTGTCCCTCTCGTAGGCCATGGCCGTGTTACTCGGAGCTGAAGTCATATACACAAGGCCTGTCATCATATCCCTGAGTAACAACAGCAAGGAATGCCACTTATTCGTCTAGACACGATACGTTGAGTTTGAATTTCAACGTTGGACGATCCGCACAGCCTTTTCCATGGCATCAAATCAAGCATCAGACTAACATGGGATGCTCCATATATGATCGTAGGGCGTACGAATCACACATCCGAAATAGCTTCAAGCACAGACCTTGCTGCAGATTCTCCAGCCGGCACACCGGATACGACTTGCTGGTCCATCTAGTCCAACACCAAGCTGATTCAATCAACAAGGTCACGCCGTACATTGATGGGGGCATGAGCCAGAGAGATTCCCGCAACCTAGACGCCTCCAATACGAGAAGAATAGAAATGAATACAAGCCCCTCACATATTCATGCAGGCGACTGTGACTATGGGATTGGCTTCAGCCCAGCCGTGGCGCAGCGGTCCAAAGGTAATCGATCTGTTTAGCGGCACTTGTGATGCATTAGGCTCTTCCCGTGGCCACTTGTTGCGCACTTGTTGCCTCACTGGCTCGTTTTCATCCTTCTGATGGTCAGGGCAATGCTCGGCAGCGGTGGATGAGATCTTCCTCAGGGAGGGGAGCACGGATACCAGACAGACCTGCGTGTAAGTCTGTGCCACATGTGTGCCGGAGTGCCCCGGCGAATCAGATTTCATGCACATGAGTGAGGCTGATGCAGGCTGTGAGGTACAATAAATGGCATGGTTTGTATAGAGAGTCGAGACTGTGGTTGCGAAAGCTTGATTTAGCAGGCGGCTATCGGGGGAGGGTCAAAGACTGCATGAATGGAAGAAAGAATCTATTCGTAACGGAGGTGGTGAGATATGAAAATATCATTATTTTACTAATGTGTTAGGTAAAAGTATATTCAACAACAGAAATCCAATAGCCCCCTAAATAACAAGCTCATTACACGCGTAGGTGATGAGATATGCTTTCTCAGAGGTGCCGTTGCTTCTTTAAACCGACATATAATCAACTCCCTGTGCAGAAAAACAAGATGCCTTCGTCACTAAGGATGCCTTTTGCGAAACATGATGATTGTGCTGCTCCGGGGCACAATGCTCGACCTCCAGGTCATGGATCTTGGTGCTTCAACATCAGGTATCTTGCACTCCCAGTCTTCCAAGATGCGGATCAAGATGAGCTTGGTCACTAGCGAGGCGTAGAAGCGACCGGGGCTGTTTTTGCAGATCATTCTTCATTAGTACAATACAACGCCTCGGCCGTTCTCTTTGAGCAGATCATCCTTGACTCACCAAGCCGCATTTCCAAGTCCCCAAATTGGCCAATCAAGGTTAGCATCGGTAAAATTGGACTCCTTCTGTTCAGGCATATCCGTAGGCCGCTTATGCTGCTGGTGTTGGGCGTTGTCATGCGCAAATCTGAAGCCGTCAAACGTCTGCGGGTCTCTGTATCGCGTGCCGTCTTGCATCATTGCTCGCTGGGGGATACATGCCCAATCGCCCTTGTTGAGGGATGAGCCGTCTTGGAAGGTATACGGGGCGAGAGCCTTGCGCCGGCACGTAACTAAGGGTACCGTACCGTAAGTCAGTATTGTTGGGGATGGCCGTCGTCTTGTGATAGTAATACAGCTGACTTACTGGCATCGAAGTTGCTGTTGCGAACTGATTCCTTGATGAAGCTGTCAAGAAGTGGCAGTCTTTCAACGTCTCTTGAAGAATCCTCCGCATGAAAGCAGTCTCGAATCTCTATAGCCAATGGCTCAAAATACTCAGGATGTAGGCATAGATCTTGAATTGCATATGTTGATGTCTTATCGCAATGTCAGTATATTAAAAGATGTGGCATATAAGGTGGGAACTTATACCATGGCCAGTTGATGAACTGATGCAAACCAAACTGCCATAATCTCGCCCACCATTCTCGCAGGCGTCCAGGGATTTTTGCGAGGCGAGGTTTCAATCAACCATTGCATGCAATCCGTCTAATTGAGTTAGCTATTACACAGCCACGCACAAATTTGCTGAACAATCTTGACTTACAGGTGTCATCTCGTTAGACTGAAGACCTCTAACAGCAAGTCTCTCCTCAACCATCGGTACCAGATAGCGATATAGTGTTTTTGCAGCTTTGTGTCGATTGGTAGCAATAGATGCTATCATGGACCGCATGAACTCGGGAGATATGCGCAAAAGCTCTGCGGTGGAGACAACAGTCTGCGGAAACTCCAAGGCTGCCGATGTGAATTCGGTGTTTTGGGCTATCCCCATATACTTTGTCAGCCTATAGGTACATCTATTTCTATCAATGATAAGAAAGTAAAAGGATGTCATACAGAGCTCTTCGCCAAAAAAGATGAAGCAGTTGACTCTAGTGATGAGTGTCTTCATAAATGGGAATATCCTCATGTGCGCAAAGCCTTTCAAATAGTAGTTAGAGGAGCCATTCAGCAGCCACTTGAAAACGCATTATTGGCTCACCATCTGGCTGGGCATCTCTTAGCCCGGTCTCCAAGGAAGTCTTCACTATACGCTCCAAATCGGGTTGAAATTTGGGAAGGTGAGATGTAAGAAGGCTTCGAAGAGCACGAACAAATCCCGTGCCCTCAATTCCACGCTGGTCTTGCCATTCAAAGCCATACATTGTGTATTTTGGTTGCAAAATCTGCTCATTCAATCAGTCATGATATTCGTAAATCATAAAGTGTTGCCTCGTATACCTCTGTGGCTACTGCATGCAACGACATTTGCTGCAGCGGCGCATCTATGAGCTCTCTGATGAGGTCGGGAGATGTGATGAGAAGATGATTGTTGGATGGGGTGAAAATGACAAAAGCCTTTCCCAGGGCCTATCGTCCGTCAGAATTGTAGTTTTAAGTCAAAGTATGGTGTCGTGAATAGTTGTCACCTTGTTGTATGCACGATCGATGAGTTTGGGACCCGAGACAAGATAGTGTATACCTTGTACGCGTCGATACAATGATACAATGAACTATACATGAAGAGTTTAGTAAATAAGCACCTAAATTACTTGCAAATCAGTCATTTTAACTGACATTGCTAGTCCATTGATACTGAGACACAATCAAGATGGCGACTAGAATGGCGACTTCCAGCAGCTGCTTTTTGGACGCCATCAGCATTGCCAGGCTTGGAACAATAGGATTAATATCCGCAAAGACGGACATCTTGGGACTTCGCTTTTTATTTTTTAAAAAAAAATTGAAAGATAATCGTAGAAAAAGCTGCTAAGAAGGAAGAATTGTAGAGCAGCGTGAGATGCAGACAACTACTTGCAAAAGGGAGCTGTGTTTATAACACGATTGAACTTCATACTAAGACCAATACAATTAGTGTACATATTCCTAGGAAATATCCTAGCACAATCACCTTGAACGGTGTTGTGGGCAAACTTGTCCCTCATGTCATCTACCGCCTTCGCTTCGAGACTATCAACCATCCACACCTACGTAGCGTATCCAAACTGAGGCATCGCCTTGTTGCCCCTTTCTATTATTACACCCTGGGAACTATGATAGGAAGCACTCAAACAAGCATTGCCATACATTGAGTACCAGAAAGTGGAGCATCATGGTAGGTGGCTGCCTGGTCTGCATTGGAATCCTGGCTCATAGACCGACACTATCAAAGACATGTCTTCATATCCGGTATACATTGGCTATTACAGTACTACATCTTTATACGGCGGATATAATTCCATCAAGTTGCCCTTTCTCTCCTATCTCTCATCTCTATATGTTGTTGGCAGCACTCTTCATCTCTGTCCCACAAGCGTAACGGCGAGCACGGCCCAAGTTCATCGGCTGAAGTTGTGACACCGGCACTTTTACCCCATCGATGCCCCCGGGAGAGGCTGCATAAGTGTCGGCTGCATACAGCGCCGGTAGCCTCACACACCATCGGTTCGAAGGCCATCCAGGAAATTGGGGGCTCAGCTCTTCACTTGGCAGACCCAATGGCATCTATCCAACTACCATGCCATGATTTGCGGCTGAGGGGGAGGAGCGTCAACTAGGCAAGGACCCTAGTCATACGTATCAAAAGACTATCTGAGAGATGACGAGAAGAGACGCTTTCCGTAAATTCAGGAGTATATCCCGCTGTCATTGCTGGTTTGGGAATCTGATATTGGCCAGCCCTGTTTGTTTGCTCAACCCCAGCCTAGCGCCTGAGATGGCACGCAGCCCCTGTTCAGCGAGCGATAATCACCACTAGCCGGGTAGCTGGGTCGAGCACACAGGTGTCATATGTAACAGGCATCTATAATTGGGTGTCTAGACGGTGATGGTGGCGTTGCGGCGTTCTACTGCCAAGGAAACGGCTACACTGCTGGTGGTCCGGCCGGGAAGCTTGACCCGTGTGCTTGGGGTCCCTCATAGTCCAAGAGTTGAAAGGATTCCATCTAACTTTGTTACCGGTACGGCGGGCCGAATGTGATTTCGGTTGAGCCTAAAGCGAAAGCAGACTGTGCTGAGGTCCTGAGACTCCCAAAGCCCAACACATCACGCTACTCATTGCACTGGCTCGATAGATCATATTGTTGTTCTTTCATGAGAAGGCCAATGTAGCTCTGATTTATTTATAGGTCTTATTATACATTGACATTAGATGAGATTGCTCTAGGGAGCCTAGGGAATCACTCTTGTGCCTCAGATGGAGTCAGACCATCCGCAAGAATTCCTGTTGGCTCACGAGAACACCTAGACATCAATGATATATATTCTCTATGCATAAGGAACACCAAGTTGCTTAAAATTCAAGACAACGGGCATCAAGTTTGTCGTTTACTTCTTCCAATGGACGTATTTACCAAAGGAGGCGTTTGTAGCGACATTCTAAGACCAAGCCTGAATACAACAGCTCGTGAATATTGATTCATCTTGATGTTTTCCCCCTCTGTAAATATTTCAATAATTCTGGGTGAAATTGGGTAGAAGACAAGTTATAAGAGACAATATGGCTAGACGAAGTACACGTAGATGTGAATTTGTTGGTTAAGTGTGTGTATAGGGTGTGTGAGTGAGACATGCGTGAGCTGCAGTGACACCACGTACCTTTAACATGTCAAGAAGTGCAGTAGTTACCAGTAGAACTACCAACTTAATCCCAATCGACTCTGTATAAACCACATTGAGCGATTGATTCTGCATCAAGATGAATACATGTATGCTGTTATCAATTCTCCTCTGTGCTGCGATTTCCAACACCATGCACAGACTCGTATTGCCCAACCACCTTGATGGTACGTAAACAAACGAGGCTGGCGCATCAATCCTTGTCCGGCCGCAAAACGCATGTCATCATCGCTCTTCTCACCGTCAGACTTCCTGACTTGGCCATCTCTGCATCTTCAATCATCTCGTCAACCAAGCCAAAAACAATGGACGGCCCTGCAAGTAGAAATCGAGACCCTCTAGAGGCCATGGACAGCCACGACGAAACCACCCGCCAATTCTTCTCCCACACGGCCGCCAAGCGTGTCAACACCGACGCCGCCATCGCAAAGGCCCTGCGCCAACAATATCCCAACCTCTCCGTCTCCATCGCCCCGGCAGGCTCGTGCAATCTGCTCGCCTACGCATCAGGCGGCCACGCCTCGTTCACGCCCGTCGGCAGCGACAACGACGATTCTCACGTCCCGTCCTCGCTGTCGTGGAAGGTCTACGTCCCGCCGTCGAGGCGCATGGACGGCGACCTCGGCGTCATCGCAAAGGACGTCTTGTTTGAAAAGTACCTGTTCCAGTGGAAGGACAAGGACTTCATCGTGTACCTCGTCAGTGGCCGCGACGGGACCGGCGCCTACCCCCAACTCACAAACTTCTTTGTGCTCTCGACGCGCGAGGAGCTGGCCGAGCAGCTGATACTCGCCGCCGGGCGGTGGACCAGCGAGCTGCACGAGGAGATTTGGGTGTTTGACAGCGGCTACTGGTCCAAGAGCGCGGAGCTGTACCAGAGCGCGGCGAAGTCGTCGTGGGAGAATGTCATTCTGGATGAGGACATGAAGAAGGCGCTCATCGAGGACCACATGTCCTTCTTCCGGTCGAGGGCTACGTATGCGAGGCTCAAGGTGCCGTGGAAGCGAGGCATCATTTATTACGGCCCGCCTGGAAATGGAAAGACGATTTCTATCAAGGCTACGATGAATATGCTTTACCACCTGAAGCAGCCCGTGACGACCTTGTATGTGAGGTCTCTGAAGTCGGTATGTTTGTCGCTTCATATACTTGTCCATCGCTTTCACATGGAAAACCTGGCTGACAAGAGTATTCGTGACACAGTTCATGGGACCAGAGAGAAGCATCGCTCTTGTGTTTGCCAAGGCGAGAGAGTTTGCCCCCTGCTATCTCGTCTTTGAAGATCTCGACACCATTGTCACCGACGACGTCCGAAGCTATTTCCTAAACGAAGTAGACGGTCTAAAGAGCAACGACGGCATTTTCATGATTGGAAGCACCAACCATCTCGATCGATTAGATCCAGGCATTTCCGTAAGTCGCCCTTGAAACACCGCAACATTGCTTTCATCACACCTAACGCATCGTTTTTAGAAACGCCCTTCTCGCTTTGACAGGAAATACCTCTTCCCAGACCCAGATTTCGACCAACGCGTCGCCTACTGCCGGTTCTGGCAGAAGAAGCTCGCCGACAACAAATCCATCAGCTTCCCCGACAAGCTCTGCACCGCCATCGCAGAAATCACAGGCGAATTTAGCTTCGCCTACATGCAGGAGGCCTTTGTGGCCGCGCTGCTCGCCATTGCGCGCAATGAGCTGCCCGGCGACGGCGACGACGACGACGCTCAGGACGACGCCATGGTTATGACGATGGATTTGGCGGACAACGAGTGGGTCGAGGTGCTGGATCGCCCGGTGGAGGAGAGCCCTGAGCTGGATGAGCTGGCTCTTTGGGTTGAGATCAAGAAGCAGGTTGCCATTCTGCGCGAAGGGATGGAAGAGAAGACTGCATGAGCCTGCTTTTGGGTGTTGGTGTTTGCAGATGACGGGTTCGAGAAGGAAATCATGACGGAACAGACTGTTAATCTCGTGTTATGGAGCAAGCGTGTCACATCAAGTCAAAAGAGAGATATAATCCTACTTTCTTGTTTGTTCAATTTGCCCTAGTATACAGCAATCAATAGCTAAAGGCGTGAGAGTACATGTAAAATGGTCATAACTAATAAGTACATAGAATCATAAGTCTTGCTGCTCCTCAGGTATCCAATATGAATCAGCGAACAAACCAAAAACAAAAGATGAGTTGGTAAATTGACGCCCGGTACCCTGCTCCTCATTTAAATCCGGTACCAAGACAGACAAGCAGATGTGAATGTGAAATATCTAGGGATGTCCAATGGAAAGCAATGCTGTGCGAGTTTCAGCAGGAACACAGCTCGATGCAAATAATCGTCCATCCTCATCAAGTTTGAAACCTGTTTATACGTTAGCGTCCCCCTATCTCGATTTCAGTAGTCACGGTGGCCCTTACATTTCGGGGGAATTGGTTATCTCCTCGAACGTCTGCAAAATATCGAATCCCATGGCCACAAGCGGCTCAAAAGCGTCATCAACAACCTGCATCGGGTTAATATCCTAAGGAAACAAGTCAATGAGAATCGAGGAAAACGTACCCAGCTCAACACCGACTTGTTTGCTTTGTGGCCCTTGTTCTGCCGAAGGCCCATCAAAGCAAGGCCCTGTAGCACCAAAGTCGAAAGAGGAGCAGGAGGAACAATTGGGGCCAGGAGACCGCCAATGTCTTGACCGAGAGACACCAACGGGGGAACATATCTGGCGAGAGGGCTGTTTGGCCTGCAAATGATGATGGTCCCTAGCAGATTTCCTGCTGCATCCTTGGCTCGCACAATGCCACATGCCTTGCTCTCTTCCAACGCGGTTCGGTAGAGTTCGAGAACTTCCGGGTTTGCATGGGTTCGTACATGATGCATTACCGTGTCTCCGCTTTCAAGGCCGTAGATCAGGTCAAAGCTAATGTTGGCTCGCTGGATGCTTTGCGAGAGCCCCTCGGGAGCATACCACGCACTTAAATCTTGGATAACCATGTTTGTGAGTCTTCGTGGGAACTGAGTGTCCCACCCGCTGTTGCTGAACCATTCCTTTGTCGTCGTCACTTCGATATCGAGAGGGATTCCCAGAAATAGAGCAGGGAAGCTTGATCCTAGCTGGACTTTCTTGATGCCTCTCTGCTGCGTTAAGCTCTTCAGTGCTCGGCGATGGAGAGACCGTCCAATCGACAGGTTCCGTTTAGTTGGGTCCACAATGAGGGCTCCAAGGATGCCAACGTTTTGGATGAAATATGTAGCAACGAAGCCGTAAAGGGCCTGTGTGCTACTGTTTCGCACCACGAAATGGGTCTCTTTTACGTTTGGGTTGTCAAGGACAAAGGTATCCGAGGTTGTCGTCTGCAGGTACCGGAAGTCCTGGTCGCTAGCCCTGTGCACCGCCCGAATAAGGTCGTTGAGGCCTTTTCGATCCCGATTGCTATCAAACTCTTCCACCAGCCAATGCTGTCGAGACTTGAGGACTTTCTTGCTCTTTCGGAGGGTTCCCGGCATGGTGCCAACCGGGTTGCTGTCTCCAACCAGCGCTCGGACGAGGGCAGCCATGGCATTCTCCGTAAAGTCGTATGTGCAAATGTAAGTGCCTATGGATTTGTCCATGGCGAAGTCGTATGGAGAGCTCACGGCAACGACAATGAGCTGCTTCTTTTGCCCTCTGCTACGAAGCATGGAGCACATCATGTCAACATGTTTGGTAAATCCAGCCTGATAGAGATTTCTGTTCGCATCTGCCGTAAAAATGATGATACAAGATGCTCTGTTGATAAGGTTCTCGTGTACTACAGAATAGAGTTAGCCAATATCTGAGAATTCCCCCCTCCCCACCTGCTTGACGTATCTCTTACCAGGTCTCACTCCGTTAGCTGTGTAACTTGTGTGCAAAAGCTTCTCATTGCGATATCTCGCAAGCGTTTTGCCAAATTCTCGAAAGACTCCTTCTCCGCTCATTATGGCGCTTCTTTCTCGAATTTGATGACTCCATCTGTCGTGCATGGTGGTGATCATAGATGCATCGTTCTTTGACTCGAGCAAGCTTTTGGTCAGGGATGAGGCAGGCAACGGCTTGACCAAGGGGGTCAGCAACAGGAGCTCCTCGCCGGGATGCATTGAGAGAGAAAGGGGCAGCAGCTTCTCCTTGTCTCGTACAATGGTGATGGAATCATCGTAAGCTCGCCGAGATAAGGCAAGATGAGAGGGACGAATCTGTGAGAGTAGATTGATGCCCGGAGGGTTTAGTGCTTTCGCCCAAGAAGTGCAGGTCGACTTTAGATGAAAGATTCTTCTTAGGGAGGTAAAGATCCTCTCCTTTGTAATAATGCCGTTCTCGTAGCCCAGCTTGAGGCCTTTGATAGCTTCCAACTGAACGTCGTAGGCTCGGCAGAGCAGCACAATATCGCATCCCGCCTCTACGGCCATGACAACACCGTTCTGGACTCCGAGATCTTGGCTCAGAGCTTCCATTTCAAGGCATTCTGAGATGGCAACGCCTTTGAACCCAAGTTCGTTTCGGAGAAGGTCGTCGACAACCTGATCGGACAGACAAGCATGGCTGACATTCATGGAGGGGTTGGAGATGCCACATCCGCCAATGAACATGCCGTCGAGCTTTCCGGAGGAGATGGCGTTTCGAAAGGGCACCAAAGCGCTGAGGCTCAGCTCTTCTAGTGTCTGAGTAATGATGGGGACATCAAGATTGGAGCCAAGAAAGTCGAGGTTTCCATAGGATGGGAAGTGTTTTCCACAAGAGGCCACGCCAGCGTCACGGATTCCACTCAAAGCTGCCAGTCCATACTGGGATACTTCTTGGGGGTCATCACCAGAGGCTCGCACTCCAATGACTTGATAGCGCGCATTGTTAAGAACGTCCAAAACCGGGCCCAGCATGAGGTTGACACCACAGGCTGCGATTTCGGTAGCAGTTGCCTTGTTGACTTCATATGACAACTCAAGGCTGCCAGTGGCTGCAATGGCCATGGCGCTGGGGAACTGGCAGACATAGTCCTCGTCGAACAGACTGTTGACGCCGCCATTTTCTTGATCTACGGCAATGAGAAGCGGCTGTGGATGACCGGAGTTCTTGGCAATCATCTGAAGCTCTTGAACGAGCATTGCAGTGTGATGCGCCGCTAATTGGCCAGTTAGCAAGATGCCCGGATCCACCACAAGAGGTCTATGTAAGTGCGCGAGGAGGAACAGGTATTAAGAATGAATACCAGGCCCATGTAACACGTGAGGATGATGGAGTGTTGAAGGGAGGGGGAATCACGCACATTTCAGGTTCTTGGCCGTCAGAATGATGGAGCCGAGATGGTGATCCTCAATGAGGCTTCTGATTTGGGGCGTGACTTGGGTGCCATCCCAACCCATGAGCAACATCTGCCCTATCGCCCTATATCAAGTAAGATGTGTCAATCATAGTCATTGCAGCTAGCAAGCCAGTAACAAACATGTAGGTCTAGATTCCAAGCAGCCGAAATAGACAGCTACAGCAGCAGCAGCAATGAAGGTCGATGGACAGGATGGAAGGACAGCCGCAAAAAGATCAACAGCAGGGCCACGTACCAATCAAGATTCTGCCATAGCGGATCCAGCTCAAACTTGTCGGCAGAAGAGCCGCTGATGGAGTTGGCCATTGTGGATGAGACGCGAGCCTGTCATCACCTCCAGGACATGGCAAGCGGCGGCGCTGGTGGGCGCAAGGCAAGGCGAGGCGAGTCGAGGAAGCTCAACTCAGAAGCGAGAGAGTCTCGCGACAAGTGACGAGGGTGGGCTGTCTGGCTATACTCGTACGGGGATCACACAGCACACAAAGGGCATTTGCTACGGTACGGCTCAGCTGAAGGGCCCATGTCTCGAGCATCGCTCATGACATGAGGCCGCCGCGGTTGGAAATCCGGCTTAATGTCGGGTAATCAGGAGATAAAACTCGGCGGGGCGCCTCGCGGGTTTCGGAAGTTCGAGGCTCTACCTTAGAGCTACTAAGGTACGGAGTAGACCATCAAGATTACCTGTATGTAGTCGTCAGTTGAGTGCATGTAAGCCGGGGGTGCTGCTAAACGGCTGTCTGCAGTTCTTGGGAACACAGTGGCAACACAGGTCAGTAGTGGCGCTACCAAGTTCTACGGTGGTTGTACAAGCCATTGAATGCCCTCAACTGTCCTCAGCGTGCTACTACAGGTAACTAAACCTTGGCAGCTCGGCGGAGTCGCTCCAGTCCTCATCAACGGTGCTCCATCCGATTCCAGCGGCCGAATTCCAGCAGCTCCTCCAGGATTGGCTTCGTTCAGCGCGTGTTCCCCAAAGTGGGCTGTTGCCGTACTGTGCATGTACCGGACCGTGGGAGTACATTCGCAGGTACCGCAGTATCGCATCGTGCCCTTTGCCTTTTAGCGCATTGCAAGTCAACGTTACATGCCAGCCCAGGCTTGGATCGCCACCCGCACTGCGTTTGTGCCCGTTCCAGCAGCCACTGTAAGTTGGGCCACCTCAGGTAGCAGCGGAACTGGGTACATGTGCATACAACGGCATCTCGTTATAGTGCTAGCATCTGCTATAATTCGCCGTAGCCAAAATGGATGTTGACGACGTTAGTTATGCACGATCAATGAAGAAGATGGACTCGGGCTTTTCAACAACAAGTAAATAAACAATCAAATATTTTTTGACTCCAACGTTTAGTGAAGAAAAAACAAAATAAAGGGCATTCAGCCGGTAAGCGGCCTTCGGGAGAAAGGCAAAAGAAACAAGTAGAACACCAAATAGCTCTCAACCCATTTTCCTAGCACCACGCCCTATCAAGGCGCCACTCACTCCGAGACAGTCCAGTCTGATCCATCTCGTTTCTGCACGTCATAGCCCAAGTACAGCCCACGTACTCCCATAACTCGCCAGATCTTTGCGTGCAACAGCTTCTGAGACCCCCGTCCAGACTCCAGCCGGGCAAGCTCCACCGCGAAGGCACATGGCACCGTGACTTCAACGGATAGGCGAGGATTTTTTTTTCCCTCTCAGGCTGCTTGCTCCATAACCTAGGCGCTTGCTACCATCGGACGCTAATCGGCCTTCAGGTTTCGAAACTCTATGTAGTTACTCGGCCGGATCAAGGGAGTGAGACGAAGGCGTGAGGCGTGAGAGGCGTGTGGTCTGGCGTGTGGTGTTTGTAAATGCCGTATATACATGTACCGGCCTTGCTCCCGGGCGTTGAAGCTGCTTCCTGTTCTGCTATGGAGCCAGTATCAAACGGTGCCGGGACGAGCAGTCCTTCTTCTCCCAGAGCGCCCTTTCTTGAATCTTTGTTTCCACCACATCCTCCGTGAAGCCCGAGAAAATCATCTTTAGCATTCAGAAGATCCTATAAAAGACAAAAACAAAAAGACTTGAACAAAACAAGTCCTTGGCTCACGAGGGAAGCGCCGGAGCAAACATGCCCATAGCACTGTCCCCTCCGTTCCGGCCAAGAAATGGCTTGACCAAGTTCACCAACTGCCGCCTCCTGCGCGGCGATAAGCTGGTCGAGGAGGATCTCTGGGTCAGCTCGCTATCCGGCAAGGTTGTCAACAGCCAGGCTGCCTTTTTCGACGACCTCGTTCTCCCCGACCAGACCATCGACCTCGGCGGCCGCATCGTCTCACCGGGCATGATCGATGTGCAGCTCAACGGCGCATTTGGGTTCAACTTCTCGACGCTGCTCGATGACATGTCACAGTACGGCAAAAAGGTCAAGGAGGTGCAGAAGTTGCTGGTGCAGACGGGCGTCACAGCGTACAATCCCACCATCACCAGCCAGAGGCCAGAACTATACCAGAAGGTGGGTCACCCATGCATATTCCTGCTTGATGGATTGTGTTTATATGTTTTCATATTTCATTGCGGCGGGGGGTTTGCTTTAACCTCGTGTCATTGGCTCGCGCATAAACTGACTCTGGTGGCATTTCCATGTAGGCTCTTCCGTTCCTGGGACCGTCAGGGCACTTGCAGGAGGCCGAAGATGGGGCCGAGTCGCTCGGCGCTCACTGCGAGGGGCCGTTCCTCAGCCCGACCAAGAATGGCGTGCACAACGTCGACGTGTTGATAGAGGCGCAGACGTACGAGGATCTCGAGGCGTGCTACGGCAAGCACAATCTCACGCCTCGCGCCGAGGGCGACAAGATCCCCATCAAGTACATCACGGCGGCGCCGGAGCGCGGCCAGATGATGAAGCTGATCCCGGAGCTCACGGCCAAGGGCATCATCTACTCGGTGGGACACTCCGAGGCGACGTACGAAGAGGCGTCTGAGGCCGTGGGCCAGGGCGCGACCATGATTACGCACCTGTTCAACGCCATGCGTCCTCTGCATCACCGAAACCCAGGCATCTTCGGCGTCCTGGGCATCGCCGAGAGCCTGCCGCGGCCGTACTTTGGCATCATCGCCGACGGCATCCACTTACACCCAACCACCATCAAGATTGCCTTCAACTCACATCCCGACGGATTCATTCTCGTCACCGACGCCATGCACCTTGTCGGACTGCCTGACGGCGCATACCCGTGGACCAACGGTGACACGACGTGCAATATCGTCAAGGTGGGATCCAAGCTGCTGCTGGAGAACTCGAACACCATTGCCGGCAGGTAAGCTCACTCCATCTTATTTCTTTGCCACCTCTTCCGCCCCCAAGCAGCTATCGCAGCACGTACACCGCAGGATGGGTATGCTAACATTAGAGCCAAACCACCCCAGCTCCATCACCCTCCTCGAATGCGTCAACAACTTCCTGCAGTGGACAGGCACCGGAATTCCACACGCGCTCAAGGCCGTCACGGCCACCCCCGCGGCCATGCTGGGCTTGCAGGGAGTCAAAGGATCGCTTGACGCCGGTGCTGACGCTGACCTGGTCATCTTTTCAGAGGCGAAGACGCCCGACCGGCCCAGCACTCTGGTATTGGACGAGGTGTGGAAGTTTGGCACCAGAGTTCACCGCGTCATCCACAATTTGTAGAGGGAAAGGGAAGGTCAATTGACGGAATACTAATTTTGTTGATCCATTGACCGGATTGACGCCGACGGAAGACTGATGAATGAACGAATGAGTCAGCATGCATGCATCTGACAGCTACAGGAATTTTAACACACAACAATAAGCATAACACCAAAACCAAAAAGGACAAAGTTTTTTTTTTTTTACAACTTCTATAGATTGGGGGCTTTTTTTTCTTGGAAATTGCAGGGCGTCATTAGCAGATCGTGTTAGGCAAAGAACATTGAAATATCCTTGATATGAGTAAACATGTAATCAGAAGGGCTGGAGTCTGAGCTGCGATTGGAGCATTGATCAATTGCAATTGGTACGATTGGAGCACCGCTGTGTGTGCAAGGTTAAGGACGCCCATACGGGTGCTTGTGCCTGGGAATGAACACGTCAGGTATTACTCGTCGGGTTTTCAAACCATCTTACGATGTGCACAGCTTTTCCGTGCCAAGTGAGCTTAAATTACCGAGCCGACCCTCCGTCAGCTTCTGCTTGAATGCCGCCGGACCCTTGCCGCTCTGCCTCTGACAGCTCTGGAAATTGCAAAATTGCACCCGCGATCCTGTGACGCTGCGCGTTCGAGGCTCATGACCGCTTGGCGGCATGTTGTGGAGGAGGGCGGGTTGTTTCTGTTAGCAACCAAATCGCACAAAGTAGGTACTCGCACATCCGGGCCAAGCATCAATAGCATTGATCGGGCTGCCTCCTCTTTGGCAGGGCCCTTTGCCCATGGGGAAAATGGCGCCAGACGATGGATGATACCAGACATGGAGGAGGACTGAAGCGAGTGCCGACCAACCGTAGGTTCTTGGCTAGTGCGCGTCCCGTCTTTGCGACCGACCCCGGACTTTTTTGATGAGGAAAGCTGAGAGGATTCCAGGAGTGAGTCGAAGTGGCAAGGTAGGGGTACATGCATGTACTGTCGCACGTCGAGAGTCGAGTTTCGGTGAGGAGAGCTGGAGGTTTACAAAATCAAGTTGATGGTGACAAACAGCCCTGAGATATGGAATAGGAGGATTAAGAGATCAAATGCACGTGGTAATGACTTACAAAGAGATGGATATCAAATTGGCCTGATAGCACCTTGGCGCCAGATAGATAGCTGGCAGTTCCTATCTGCTTTGACGGCGACAATCAGACCAGACGGCAGGCAAAGATAGCAGTGGATACCTGTACGTCCAGCTCTGAGACAGAGATAGGATAGCTGCGCTGATCGAGAGATAACGAGCGGAGCGGCAGCGTCAAATCACGCAGCAGAGATAGGGCTGATGTTTGATGGACTTGATATTGACCTCTTGATCGGAACGTTCCAGCCAGAAAACTGAGGTGGCCATCAGGAACCGCCACGGTGCTCCAGATGGATGTCACCAAGAGCAACGTCGAGGGAAGACAACTCCTCACTTTGGCTTCAATTCTCCCTGCAGTGCGACCGGCTCTAGTGGCTTTTGGGGCATCTCATGGCGGGCAGCCCCGCTGGACCATGGCGCTGCACGCGTTTTACCCCAAAGTCCTGTCCCCGGCTTCTCAACTTGGCTCTAGAGCGTCCTTCGGAGGGTCTCGAGACGCCAGCCCGCGTGCGCTCCACGCTCCACCGCCCCAGGGTCGGCCCAATGGCGATGGACGGGCTGGTGTCAAAGAGTCTGGTCTGGCCGCGGGCATTTTGAATTTTCATTTGAATGCCTGCCTGCGCGCGAGCGACAGCCAGAGCCGGATCCAGAGGGCCTGAGCCAGCGCGAGCCAGCGCGAGCCAAACCGAGCCACTGCCACCCCCCCAGCCAGCGCGGTACCGGTACCTTGTACTGTCCTGTAGTGGTTGCGCCTCAGCACCTCCAGCGGACGCAAGGCTCTGGGACCCCCCCGAAGCAACGTCCGGTTCGGTCCTATCGCTGCTGTCCCGTGCCTGGAAACTCCATCGTCTCCCCATCTTCATCTGCACTGCTTCTCCAGCACCTGCTGCGAACCGGCGTCATCATCGCTGCTGCGAACCGGAAACCCTGGACCTCGGCCTTTGCTCGCCTCTCTCTCCTCCTCGCATCCTCTTCCTCTTCTTCCTCCTCCGGTGCCTTTTGTCTTTGTCTGTGTTCTCGCTCCCCTCCCGGCGAATCTGCGACTCGATGCGTAGGTGCTGGGCTGGATGATGCCATGGCTGCCTTCAACTCCATGCCGGCCATGCCTGCTGCCCCTACGGCGCCCAACGATGCGATGGGGTTGAATCACGGTCCGCCTCCGCCCATGGGAATGGATTCCTTTGATCCCGAACTCAACTTTCACGAGTCTCTACTGTACGTCGAGCCCTTTTGCTGTCCCTTTTCCTTGGGCGTAGGCCGGGGCCCTCTCTACCTGCCGTTCTCACCTCAGCCGTTCTCCCCCCTCCCCCTTGAATTTTGCCACTGACTCTCAGCGATGCACATAGCGACGGCAGCGCGCTGGCACCTCTACCGTTCACGCCTTCGTACGAGTTCGACAACTTCGTCACCACCTTTGAAGATCCTTTTTCTTATTCGTCTCGCCCGTTCGAGCCCATCACCAACCAGGATGCCGCGAACGACGAGGCATCTCCCCAGGAGCTCGACAACAAGCTCCTGGGCTTCTCTGACCCCATCATGCATGCGACCATAGTGGATGAGGCGGGAGCGTTTGCCGACCTGAACATGACGGCGGAGCTATACGGCATGTTCTTCGTCGCCGAGGATGTGTTTGGCGGGGAGAATTCAGGCCGTCCGCTAGAGTTGACGTGCTACCGTCGGAACCTGTGGCAATGCTCAGGGCAAATTACCTTGCCCCGAGCCGTGAACAACGTTATAGATGAACAGGGGCGCCAGACGGCCATTACGGAGCTGTTCGCGTCCATCACGGGCTTGGAATCGATCGAAGGGAAAGCCGCCGAAATCATCACAATACCGTGGAAAGGCGCAAATCCTCAGTTGGAAGAGGCCAAGATCGCATCTGCTCCTCCCAATTTGACTCTTGACCTAAGCATTGGCCGAGAGATTGATGCCAACAGAGTCTCTCTGCCCGTCTCCTGGAAGAGACTGCAATTCAAGCACGCCACCGCTAACAACGGCCGGCGGAAGGGATTGCAGCAGCATTATGTAGTCCAGATCAATCTGCTGGGCAGGACCAAGTCGGGAGAGATTATCAAAATCGCCGAGGCCCAATCCGGCCCGGTCATTGTTCGAGGGCGAAGCCCGCGGAACTTTGACAGTAGAAAGGACGTGCACCTCACCAGTGATAAGAAGCTGGAGAGGAGAAACACAAACAGCACGGACAATCCCACTCCCAAGGCGGAGAGAGACAATTTGCTGGCTTCCCTGCCAAGATACCCATCTGTAAGTGGCAGTCCTAATCAGCACGCCCCCGGCCTTGGCTGGAAGTGTGCTGTTCATACACGAGGTTCTATTTTCGCCATCAGGTTGCTAACGTGACGTACCCAGTCGAATGGAAATGAATGGACCACTCCGCAGGCTGCACCACAGCCCAGCCAGAGTCCGCACCCAGCGAAACGCATGGCTCTGTCTCCTACAGTTTCTCTTCCACCGGTCCCGGCATGGACGACAGAGAACCCCGTGGGCAAAGGCCCTCCTCCGAACCATCGAAATTCCTTCTCACGACCGCCCAATCCCACGGTCCCCATCACCCTATCGCTATCAGAGGACGAAAGGAGCCCCAACAGATCAAGTGCTGAGCTGCAGAGCCCACAGCTATCCAAAGCCTACCCGGCGAATGGCCAAAACGCCAGCAACAGCCCGGCTGAGGAAGCGGATCCTCTCTACGAATACTTTCCCCTTAGTGTTGATGACTGGTAAGATGAGACAACTACAAACATTGCCGGTGTACGATACTGGTATCAGGAGACTAACTCTGTACATATAGGATGCCACCAGTCGATGCTGTATATAGGCCGCACATAGTCCACCACACCATTGCGCCGCCAGAATTCAAGGCCCAGCAGATAGGCCGAAAGGTGAAGCGCTACTTCACCGCCGATTAGAGATCCGATGCCCGGCGTCATATCGCACTCGACAGAACGCAGTGCTACCATTTACGGCGAATTTGCAACGGAGGACATGTTTTTAACGAAATCACGAAGGCTCCATCCGACGGATTGCAGCATTTCATTGTATCATATAGTGCGGAATCTTTCTTCCTATCTTGTCGTTGGGGAGCCCGTGTATTCAAGGGATATCTTTTTTGTTTTAAAGTCGCGGGCTATTTTTCATTATGCGACGACATGACTGGGACACAGCAGGGATCTATATACCCATGGGGCTCTTTCTGGTTCTTGTGTTTTTCTTATTTGTTTCGTTTTTTTCCCCGTTGGTATTTTCTTTTATTCGACTCGTGGGGGGCATGGCTAGTATGAGTGCAAGGGCGAAGAGAAAAAAAATGTAAATCATTCGTTAAAACATCACTGTGTCGATTTCTTGATGATTCATAAAGGGAAATGGTGTGCCTGTTTTGTTATATCTAGGCCTTTGTGTCAGTCCGTCTCGCCTCGAGAGTTTCTGTAATCGCGTTTTGAAGATTTGGCGTGTTCATAATCATCAAAGGGATTAATGAAATGCCCAAAGATGAATCTTGTGCGAGGCCTGATTACATATATCCGAGTATGTAGGCAGATAGCTCTCAAGCACGGGGAAATAGGAAGAAGTTGTATAGCAAAGGGAGCTCCGGATGAAGAGGCTTCAGATCAAGTGACGACTAATCTCTTGATCACACCATTAACGCCGCAATCACCCCAGGAGTGAGGTGAAAAGGGCAAGATTTAAAAGCAAGAAAGAGAAGAAGAAAAAGGAAAACACGAGAATACACATGAATCGCGCAGAAGCACGCTCACATGCGATGAAACGTAGCCGCGATCCAATTTTCTGGGGGGTATCTGTGTCAATTTCCATGTCCAGGACCCTCAAGGTTCCCGCTTTTTAGCTGGGCAGCATTGCCGGGCGATTTTGTAGCTGGATGCATTGCATCGGACACTTTTTTGTTTTTGTTCCGTGATGGATGGAACTAGTAGTAGGTATACATTTCGAAATCGGGAGATGGTATGGCATGATGTTTGGCGAAATGTTTCGATGGCAGCGTAGCACTCGTTTGGGGGCTTCAATCTTCTTGTTTGTTGTCTCGGCTGGTTGCGAGCGTTGTATATTGGATGGATGCTTTGCATCGTTGTATTGCAGATGATTGCTTACATGACCTTTGTGGACGCGTTTCCGGCTGCGTTGGATGCTACCCTGGCTGCAATTGTCAGACGCCAGAGTCGTATCGACAGATTTTGTCAAGGGAGAGAAAGAGGCAATAGGAAAACTCTGTTTTTGGAGTTTGTTTCTCATCGAGTTGGTTCAAGGCTGCCAAATACGTAGTGTGATCATCATTCTCGCTTCGGATGGACGGCAGAGTATCCACATATAGCGCGTGTGCCAGTTTTCGGTCCGGTTTATGTATGTATGTATGCCGAGCTTTCAGACACACAAATCCTATTTATTAGCTATGAGAAACAGAAAAAAGGACAACTGATGAAGGAGACGGGATGGAGAGAGTAACGTAGCAGTTCTTATGAGACATCACTTGGGGGAGACTGTTCCAGACTTTTGATGAAGGAGACGGGTTTAGAGTGAAATCACGACATTTTGATATCTATCGGAGTGATGACCGTGGGAACCACCCTCGGACTGTACGGCAAAGAAGGGAAAGCCGTTGTTGGCAACCACCAGCGTCATCTTGACCAAGGCTCCGAAAAGAAGAGGAGAAAGGCAACGATCCACGTTACGCATGTAGCATTGCAAAGAAAAAGCCCACGCGGTTCAAGGAAGCATCTGCAATACCATCCCCACGACGCAAAACGAAACAAAGAAAAGAACAAATCTGAAAAAAAACGCAACAGAACGAGTCTTAAGACCCGCCAGCAAATCAACAGCACCCGCACCTCAAATCAACATCCCTCCCCACGCACCCGCTCCCCGAATAAGACAAAAGCATCCCCAATCGTCTCCCCCCACGCATCATCCCAAGTAAAATGGGGGGTCGTCCAAGCATACATCCCCATCCCCATCCCATCGCCAGCTCTTTCTGATGACCAACAGTACCTGTTCCCATCGGCCACACAAAAAATAAGCTTGTATTAACTCATCCCTCCATGTCCCTTCCCCCCAAACTTTCGGGAACACCCCCGGGCCCTTGCCTTGTCCCCCCAAATAATCAACCCAAAAGAAAACCAGCAAATCGGATTCCCAAGCGTGGCCTGGACGGAACAGTAACAGAAAAGAGGATACCAAGGGGGCTGGGGGCGTGGCCACCAACGGGAAATGTCATCTTTTCCCAGCGATGGTAGAGACGGCTTCAGCTAGTTTTGGGACTATTGGTGATAGGGAGGGGGGTGTTGGTGTCTAGCTTGGATTTGCCTAAACGGGGCACTTTGATTGCCTTTTAACCGGTGTTCTATTTTTTGGTTATCAAAGGACGACGACGACGCTTGATTCGGATTTGATGCAAAGTACCTTGGAAGTACCATTGGTCTTGAGTAGACGATCATGTATGACGTGCATGTCTCGGCTGTCAGACTTGAGTGTTGAGCGTTGAGCATGCGGGCGTGCCACCCTGGAGCCCAATGACGATAAATGTCTTAACACACATACTTACAGAAGAAAAGCACATGATAACGTGATGGAAGGATAATAGGTTGACAGACAGACAACTGTCAATGTCTCTTAGGTCTTTTGGTATTTTTACATCTTTTTGCTAACCCTTTTTTGTATTTCTGTGTGCGTGGTATATATATACATCATTCCAAGGCTCCCATTCGAAAACCCAAAAAGCGTCCAAGATCCTACGTGTGAATAACGAGAGAATAATAAAGCGAGAGCCAACCAATTCTAAAACTCCATGATTTCGTGTTCAATCCTTTTTTGCCGTCTAAGCAGTAATGGCACTCTGCTGAACAGCCTGCTGCTCAGGGTTCGGGGTCAGCCTGTCGGTGAGGTGGGGCTCAGGGATGCGGGAGGCCATGCGGTCCGGGACCAGGTCCGGCGACACGGAGCGGATGGGGTACTCGGTGGCCGGAGTGGCCCGGAGAAGACGAGAGGTGGTGGGCTGGGGAGCGTGGATGGTAGGGGAGGAGACCTCTTCCACCTTGGTCTGGGGGATGGGGCCGTTGCCAGTGCGGACCTTGGACGGCAGGATCTGCTCGAATCCGGCGTCCATGGCCACCTTTTCAATGCTCTTGAAGTACTATACCGAGTTCCAAGTCAGCACATGTTTGTATATATAAGATGAGATGAGAGACGGCCCCTTACCTTGACAGTCTTGACCTTGAGCTCGGCAGTGGCATCCTCATCCACCACAATCATGGGGTGAGGGTGAAGCTGCAAGCTGGACAGGGTCCACATGTGGTTGACACCCTCCTCGATGCACTTCTGCAGAGCAAGCGACTTGCGCTGGCCCAGGATGATGACGACAACCTCGCGGGCCTCGAGCACGGTCTGGACACCGACGGTCAAGGCCATGCGGGGCACCTTGCTGATGTCGTTGTCAAAGAAGCGAGAGTTGGCCAGGATGGTGTCATAGGCAAGAGTCTTGACACGGGTACGGCTGGCCAAGCTGGAGCCGGGCTCGTTGAAGGCAATGTGGCCGTCCTCACCAATACCGGCGAGGAAGAGGTCAATGCCGCCAGCCCTCTTGATGGCATCCTCATAAGCGACGCACTCGGCTTCCAGGCTGGGAGCGTTGCCGTTGAGGATGTGCACGTTGGAGGGGTGGATGTTTACGTGGGAGAAGAAGTTCTTCCACATAAAGGTGTGGTAAGACTCGGAGTGGTCGCGGGGAATGCCCACGTACTCATCCATGTTGAAGGTGATGACATTTTCAAATGAGACCTAGCACGATTCCATTTAGCTACTTGGGGTTTTCAAGAAGCTTTAGATGCTGCAATTTTTTTTTTTTTTTTTTTTTTTTTGCTTACCAGACCGGCCTTGTACTTCTCAACCAAGATCTTGTACACGCCTAGAGGGCTGGAGCCAGTGGGCAGGCCGAGCACGAAGGGATTCTCGGCAGAGGGGTGGAAGGTGTTGATACGGTCGATGATGTAGTTTGCGACATAGGCGCTGGCGCCGTTGGCATCGTCACGGATAATCAAACGCATCTTGATGACTGGGAGAGAGAGGGGAGAGGACTAGTGTGTGGGGGAGAGTAATAAAAGATGTGGTGAGTGTGTTATGAGGAGGGGGAGAAATGGATATACAGGCTTCTCCGGGGAGGTCGGAGCAAGAGGAGATTTTGATTGCAGTATCAGGAAGAAGGATAAGAAAGAATTCTTGGACTTTGTTGGATTTAGAGAGGGAGGAAAAGAAGAAACTTTTTCTAAGAGAAAAGAGGGAGGGCAGGACTACGGCTCCCATGGCTTAAGAGAGAGCCCAGTTTGTATGAGGGGAGGAGGGGCGCCCCTTCGAGTGAGCGACATGCAACTCTGCCAAAAAGCCGCCCCATGTTCCTGAATCGGAAGAGCGCTTAAGACACCAAGACACATCGCTGGGTACCCTACGAGTATAGGTAACTGGGCCATTGGCGAACACACATGGGCCAAAATAACAGCCCGTACATACAGAGTTACAGCCCAACGACGGAGACTGCGGGAAGAGCGCTCTGGGGGGCGTGTTTGTTTCTGGGCCACTCCAAGGTGAGGTGACGGGCTTGTACTGCACTAACATCGAAAGTCGCAGCGGCAAACTAGGACGCTTTGGAGGTGCCATGTGAGCGGCGCTGGGAATGTTAGTGGGCCGGGCGATTCTGAATGATGTCGGTTTGGGTGTGAGAGAAAAAAAAATTTGGTTCGATGGAACGTCACTGCATGCTTCCATCGGTTGCGCGCCACTTTGGGTCCCCGTAACTGATGGACGTTGGTGGTGGGGAGGGTTTCAGTCTTAGTATCTTGTCTTAATGTTGTCTGTCTAATACGGGCTCCGTTGGAGTTTCGGTATATCCAATGCTTGCCGCGCTCCGTATTCGATTTATGGACACTATACCGTACCCATCACAGCGATAGTGCTCCAATGCGGGTTGTTGCATCGCGGCATTGCAAACGGGGGGGTCCCTTTTTTTTCTTTTCTTCTTCGTGACGTCTATAACGGGCAATCCAGCTCACGCCCGTTTGCCGCTAGGGCAGCCAATCACGAGCCACGCCCGGCTAGACATTCTGCCTTGTAGAACTAACAGTGTCTGTCCAATGTTCTTTCATTACTCCGGCTGGTGGGTTTTCCCATCGCTCAAAGGTCTCATCGATAGTGGCAACTGCCGGATCGGTGGTACGTGACAGAGAATTGACTGAACTACCTGCCTATATCCATACCAGCAGCACGGCAGTACAACGTTTGAGGTTTAGTCTTGGTTGTTCACGATGGATCGGCATCAGGTGAAGAAAGAGTCTCCTTCGGCCAGTCATGAGCGGGGCCATGTTGTCTTGCCTGTCAAACGATGCTCGACGCCGTCTTGTCCAATGTTGCTGCTGGCCGTCTCGTCTCGTGGCTTCAACGTTCCAGAGATGCTAGGCCCAATCAACAACCCCCCTGGCATGTCGAGATTCAACGCTGGCCAGTCATTCACGACTGTGACCCCAGGCCGTCGTGCGACTCGTCTCCTGTTGGCAGACTCTTACCCCATCGTGATGCGAGTATTGTCTCATGTCATCTCGCCTCATCATTCTGATGCTCTCTCGCCTCTGCAATGTGCCCATGCCATGTATCCACGCCCGAGACACCGAGGCAACATTGATATCCGCAACGGGCACCGTAACACAGGCGTTTTGGCGAAGTGGCTTCTTCGTTGTGTGAAGCACGGTGCAGGTAGCACCATCGAGGTTCGTACGCATCTCTATGCGACGCTGGCCGGGTTCATAGATCCATGCCAGAGTCAGATGCCCTCTCTCAGCTGGTGACTGTCATGTTGTTAGCCGAGACGGCTTGCAATATTACTCGCGTTTGCTCAGGCAAAAAGAGCGTCATGTTTCGTTCAGGCATTAACTGTACGAGTAAGCGCTTCCGTGGACGAGGGTTAGACGATCTTATGAATGCACAGATGGGCTTCGGATACAAGATACCGCCGATGCTACGCTGCTCCGTCCGGGAAGCATACTAATATAGTAGGAGGAAAGGTGATGCACATGCTTATCCGGGCGATCCAATGTCGAAATGCCCCAAAGCCCAACTACGGCCGTTAGATGAGGTTGCAACCTGGGCATCATGATTATCCCATCAGGTGCGGCTCGCTATCTACAATCTCTGCATTAACCCAGTGCCCGGGGTTGGCTTGGCCCTGCGAGGACGATATAGGAAGGCGACTGCAGCCGAGGCAGGATTAAAGTTGGGATTGGGAGGACGAGTGTTTCGAGATCGAGGCTTAGCGTTTGTGCTATATGCGATTACCACTTTCTCTTGCTGGACGCATAAGGGACAACCTTGCGGTCACGAGGGTGCATGGATGGACGCACGCCCACAGGCACTCCTTGTTCATGTACGAGCTTCCATTCCTATCGGTCTTATCGCCGGCCGCGAGGCTCACCCCTCTAGCTCTGCCCCAGGTCCGTCCTCACGAAGCTGAGCTCGCGGGAACCAACAGTAACAGTAACAATACCAGAGAGCCTCACAGGTAGCTATGTTGCGAGCAATCGGCTTCTTGGCAGGCTGCGTGCCCCCAAAGAAGGACCCCTAAATGGGGGCAAAAGGTAGAGAGCGAGAGAGAGAGACACACACACATGGGCCGCGCTGAGTGAGTTGGAGACCAATATTGGAGATTGACTGAGTTGGAGAGACATGGGGGTGCATGCACACCTTGGAGTTCCATTGGTGGTTGGGGATTAACTTGCGCCACAGGGAGATTTCCATGGGCTGCATGTACTTTGTACTATCGAACGAACTGTCCCCGTAGCACGACAGACAGACTGACTGACGGGCCCGGAAATCACTAGGATTCCATGTTGATTGGCATGAAATGGATGCGGTGGATTCGATTCGATTGCTGTGCGGAGTTGTGGCTGGTGGGCTGGTACCCGCCACTAATGGTACTATAGGTAGGTTGGGATTCATGGATTGATGGCCCGCAGCAGCTCACATTGCGTTGGATCCAATTTGACTGATCATCATTTGATTGATTGATTGATTAAATTACAGTGATTGGATTGGATTGAGTCCTTCATGTACATGGACACTTCCGTTGAGCCGCCCAGCAGATGAGATTCCGCCGTATTCCCTGTACCTGTACCTGTACCTGTACCTGTACCTGTGCCTGTACCTGTACTTCATGTTGTACGCACTCCGCGCCGTTGCATCTCTGCAATTTCAGGCCATCAGCACGCCTCCAAATCGCCGGACCCAATGGCAAAATTTCCCGGCCAGCTGGGCCAGCCCCCCCTGTCCATCCCGCGCCTAGTCGCCGTCAAAAAACCTCCACGCTACCAACTCTCCACCGCAACGTTACAACACCACAAAAAACCTCCCGTCTCAACTGCTCGACTCGACTCGACTCGAGTATCCAACAGCCCGTATCCTTTTTTGCGTTGCCTCTTTGCAGAGTCTTGGCCTTGCCCATCCCATCCCATCCCATCCCATCCCATCCCATGCGGCGCCACACCTTCTGCTCCTCTCCACCCGACTAACGGCTCCCCCCTTGGCCGGCCCCCTGGAATGGAAGCGTCGCCCGCACCCAGAAGCCCTCCTTTTTACGAGTACCAAGGTTGATCTCGTCGAACGTCCCATTCCCTTTGGGCCGCCTCCATTGTCGCATGCGCTGCCGTGCCAAATACGGGCAAGTATGGGGTACCAGTACACGCGCCACTGCGCCGTTGACTTGCTTCGTATTGCAGCTGTCTGGCGAGTGAGCGCGTGCCCTGCGATAATTGTTGCTTCCAGACAGCAAGGCGCGATGTGACCCCCATCCCGTCCGTTGAACTTGTGCCTCCTTTGCTTCGCCCTTTCGCAGCATCAATACCTTATACGAGTACCTATCTACTGTCTGCTACGGCTACTCGTACAAGTACCTGATCTTCTGCCCAGTGCGTTGCGTGCCCGCTGAAAGCCAGCCCAGCCATTGACGGCTCCACCGTGCCGTGCGACGTTATTTTGGCTTCCATTGTCTCTGGTCCGGCGAACAAGCTCTCGGCAGTCTGCATACGAGAAAAGCTCCATCTAGCCTCAGATCGCCTTGTCAGTCGCGCAAGCACGGGGCATGCCCTGTAACCTTTCGAGGCACACGCCTTCTGCTGACTGACCTGCCACCATACATACATAACATTACATTGGATTGGCAAGGCCCGTTTAGCTGGTTACCTTTCTGTCGCTCACCTTGTTGTGGCCATCCGGACGCTGCCATTCGCCGGCCCTCCGCATATCCATCCGACAACTCGAGGGAGACCTAACCACCTATACGGACTGCTCCGTGCCCAACCCTCGACCTGGCTGGACTGGACGACCGCATCTCTCTTCCCCATGCGACCCTCTCTCGACCCTCTTTCTTCTCCCCATTGCCAGCTGTGAGGTGGCCGTTGCCCGAGATTGCATCAGCACGGGGCAGGTTCCATTCCACTTCCCCTTCCATCGCTTCTTTTTACTAGCTTCTCTCCCTCGCTGCCTTCTGTTGGTCCACGGCCTTCTGTTGTTGTTGTTGCTCTTGCTGCTGCTACAGATCCATCAGTCCCGCGCCCCCCGAGTCGTGCCTGTCGATCGGGTTCCAGGCCTGACCTCGTGTTTGGACGCCTTGTCTTGCATTTACCAAGCAAAAGATACGGGCAAACGTCGCTTTCCCCCCTTGTTGGCGTGGCAGAGTACGGACCGGCTGTGTACCTCGATTGTTCGGCGCTTCTTTTGCCGCGATCCTACCTCCACCATCACCCTCGTTACTTTCTGGCTGGTGACCTTTGCTTATACCACATCCTTGATGCCCTACAGTCTCCATACTTTCCTATATCAGCCTCATCTCGCCCTAACCTCATCCGACTATCTTGTTCCTTTCGCCTCTTTTCTCCTTTGCCTTGCCCATTCACGCTAGGTCCTTATAATATCTTCCAGCAATGTCACAGTTCCGGAAAGCGTTCATGGCCGCCGTCGTCAAAAGCTTGCTTCGGGGCAAGTCCCTGATACAGGCCATCTTGGCCTTTTGGTTGTCGGGGAACAAGAAGAGCAAGGAAACAGACGGCCAGAAGAAGACTCTCCAGCAGTTCCTAAAGGATGCCGAGGCCGCACTGGTCGGCCCCATCAGCGGTGATGGCCTGCAGGAGATTTCGATGAACTTGAAGAAGCAGATTCTGGAGGGGCTCAACGCGGATTTGCAGTGCATGCTGCCCTCATACAGCCACCAACTGCCATCAGGGTCCGAAAGTGGGCAATACTTGGCCTTGGACGTGGGAGGATCGACACTGAGAGTTGCCTTGGTTGAACTGCGAGGACGCGGGACGGAATCTGGAAGTGCCACTGAGATTGTGAGCATTCAAAATTACAAAATCACCAAGGAAGTCAAGGATCTCGAGGGAATGGCCTTTTTCGAGTGGATGGCCGCGCGTATTACCGAAACCATCCAAGGTACGCTCAACAGACAACACAGCGCCGAGGATCCCCTGCCTCTTTCTTTGGCGTGGAGTTTCCCCATCGAGTGAGTCCCCTCGTTCCTTTTTTTTTGGATCGATTTGTGCCTAAGACTGACATTAAAAAAAAAAGGCAAACGTCTCTTGGTGGCGGCAGACTTGCAGCGATGGGTAAGGGCTTCTTGGCCGATATTGGCCTCGTTGGACAAGACCTAGGAGACATCGTCAAGACCGCATGCAAGAACCAAAACCTCCACGTCGAGCTCAAGACCATTCTGAATGATTCAAGCGCCTGCTTGCTATCACGAGCGTACTCTCACTCGTCGACACGATTTGGCCTCATCCTGGGCACCGGTGTCAACATCGCTGCCTATCTGCCCGTCTCATCCATCGGCCGAGTGAAATTCGGCGAGCGGCCAGCCGGCTGGTTCGATGAAGCGTCTCACGTTATTGTCAACACAGAGCTCGGCATGTTTGGATCCAAGATCTTGCCCCTGACTCGATGGGACCGACAGCTGCTCAAGGAGCACCCCAGACCCGACTTCCAGCCCTTGGAGTACATGACTAGCGGCATGTACCTTGGCGAGATTGTCCGGTTGATCTTGGTGGAGGCCATTCAGACGACTGGTCTTCTGGGCGGCGTCGTCCCGCCTGCTTTGACCGAGCTTTATTCTCTCGGCACCGAAGTCGTCTCCTTAATAGAGGGGTAAGTCGCCTTTGCGTTGGATTGATGATTTGTCAGCCTGTAGCAAAACTAACATGTTTTACCCATCTAGTGACACCACCACGGACCTATCACAGGCTATCAGCATCTTTACTGAAAAGTACCCTTCGGCTCACACTCCCAGCGTTGTTGACATGAGCGCCATCAAGGCCATTGCATCATTCGTTTCTGTGCGTTCAAGCGCATTGATCGCCTCCGCCGTCTACGCCCTCTGGGATATTCGCCTGGAAGGTGATGAAAAGTTTCTGTCAACCCTTTCTGAGTCCTCTCCCCTTCGATCCAAGGTTGAAGACGACATCAAGATGGAGAAGACCACCGTTGCGTTCAACGGCAGTGTCATTGAGCACTACCCAGGCTACTTGGCTAGTTGCCAACGATACATCAACGAATTGATGGAAGGCAACTCATCCGGTCTGCCAAAGTTCATTGAGCTTGTTTCTGCCAAGGAGAGCTCATTGACGGGAGCTGCCGTAGCATTGGCGTGCGTCGACTCATGAAAGAAGAATAAAACCAACAAAAACCGAAGACCAAACCTTCTTTTCGTGCTTGTCTAAGAGAATGTGTGTGCGTGTGTACGCAAAGACATGATACCTGGGATGATGTGTTATGTTTACTGGGATATACGGGGTATGCGAAGGTGATGCATACGTAGAGGCGCCGGTTTCAGCATTGCTTCTTTCTATCTGGCGCCACTGCCGGGGTTTTATTTTATTGTTTACTTTTTTTTTTTTTTTCACTACACACTCTTATTCACCGTTTTCATTTCTCAGTTGTATGTCTTTGATTCCTTGTAATTTTCTGCTTCTGTTCTTTTCTTTTTTCTTTTCTTTCTTTTGTCTTTGTGGGCAATGGTTATAGTCTGGAGCATTTGACGGTACGCTGCTGCAAAGAGCGAATGTTGCGTCATGTAGATTCAAACAGCAACAACATGTATATATTGCATTGCATGTCCTGGATCAAAAGAAAAGCATTACATTATAAGCTTGACCACTATGTCCGTGACTGTCACTGTTTAATCTGTGTGGTTTTTTTTCCCTCTCTTTTTTTTCTAGATAAAGGTGAGGTATGAAGTCCCGTCTCGAGAGATGTTGACAATGTCACTGCTCACGCACCGTGGGAAGTCTGGCGATTGGTGCTTGATGAAGAATGACGTTGGGCCTATGAAAAGCAACCTGACATGTGTTGTTTGACGTGCCTCCCGCGTTGCTGCTATTTTGAGAGCTGTCGATGGGCGTGCAAAGTGGATGCTCCGTGGCTTGGGCGCGCCAAAGTAACGATACAACTCTCAGGGTCCCTCATCAGCCCGCATTTTGCGTAAAGTGCAAAGTACCGTGTACCCCGTCAAAGTCATGTGACAGCCTGCCTTCTTCGCGTAAAGAGGCTAAGGAGCGCGTCTGGCCACAAACAAAGGCAAAGGCGTCGAGCTACGTCAATCTTTCACGATCATCTTTTTCTTCTTCCCTCTCCTTGCTCTGCTTTGTCAAATAGCGTCTTTTGCGGCGCTTTTCGGAGACGTTCAACCAGAGCCCTTTGCTTCTTTTTGAATCTCGAGAAAGAAAGAAAGAGTTGCCTCTTGTTTCTTGGGGATTTTTCACAACATGGCTGATGCTGAGGGCATATTCAGCGAATGCTTCGTCGCGTTCGTCCCCAGCGCGCAGCTGGCTCCGAAACTGATCAGCAGTGTACGTGTGCTGCCTACTTGTGGTCCCTACGGCAGACTTGACGCATTCTAATCATCGTCATTGACAGCTCTCGACTATTCTAACGGAGAATGGCGCCACAACGGTCGACTATCGACGCGATGGATCCATACCAATTGACCGAGTCACGCACATCGTCTCCAACACGATTGACTTCCCGCAGTACATCGACTCGCAGGCGTACATGATTCCGGTTGTCAACACGCACTGGATCACCATTTCAATATCTCGGCGGAAGCAAGCGCAAGTACGGCCGTTTTCGCCCGATCCCCGCATGATCTTCTCCGAAGTCGTGGTTACGTGCGCGGATCTGCCGCAGATGGACAAGGAGAGCATCTTGGGAGCGACCATGGCGCTGGGAGGGCAGGAGTCAAAGGACGTGGGCAGGCTGACCACACACGTCTGCGCGCTGTCCATGGACCATCCCAAGGTTGTGTTTGCAATGGGGAAAGCCTGGAAGGGCAAGATAGTTTTGCCGCACTGGTAAGTGTGTCAATGGCGGCTGTGAGGAATTGAAGAAGGCTAAATACCTTTGGCTAGGTTTGATGATTGCTTCAAGTTGGGAAAGAGAATCGACGAGGGTCCCTATCTTCTTCCCGACCCCGAAATTCTGAAAAAAGACGCCGATGAAGAGCTCGACATTCCGTCAAATAACAACTTGGTCGGCGCATCATCAGCGAACCCTGAGTTTATATCTCTGTCTGACGGAAACTCGGCCAGACCGCCTGTTACCGTCTTTCAGGACAAGCTTATCTTGCTCGGTTCCGACCTAAAGATAACACCCCGCCTCGAGAAGGCTTTGAAAGATATCATCGTGTATGGTGGTGGTCGATTGGTGCAGGATGTGGAAGAGTGCACTACCTTGATCTGCCAGTACCGAGACGGCGAGCAGTACGTGAAAGCCTCTCAGGCTTGCAAGGAAGTTGGCAACTTGTCCTGGCTCTATTTCCTCATTGTTCACAACGACTGGACGTCACCCCTGCGTCGCTTACTCCATTACCCCATCCCTAGGAATGGCATCCCAGGGTTCAAGGATCTGCGCATCACCGTGTCCAACTACGGTGGCGAGGCTCGCATCTACCTCGAGAACCTTATCAAGGCTTGCGGCGCCGAATTTACCAAGACTATGAAAGCGGATAACACCCATCTCATTACTGCTCGCAACTCTAGTGAAAAGTGCAAAGCTGCTCCTGAGTGGGGGATCACAGTGGTAAATCACCTCTGGGTTGAAGAATGCTACGCCAAATGCGAAATCCAGCCTGTCAACATTAAAAAGTACAACCACTTCCCTCCTCGGACAAATCTGGGCGAAATCATCGGACAGACCTCTTTCAATGAGTCTCGGCTGAGAGATTTGTTCTACCCCGGGGGTGAGGAGAGCATGTCCCCAAGAGCGAAGAGAAAGAGAAAGATCCTGGAGGCTGCTGAAGACAACGCGTATTCACACGGTCCCGCGGAGGGCGTAGTGATAGGCGAGGTGGCGCACGGAGGGGATTCAGACACCACGCAGGAAGACAATAGCGAAGAGGATATCATTCCTTCAGCTGCTGCTGCAAAGAAGGGTCGGCGTACTGCGCAACAAGTCACGCCAGTAAGATCCCGGCCTGGCAAGGAAAACGTGACGCCGGTTGCCAATTCCAGCGGGGGACGTAGTGCCAAGGCAAAGGCCATGAACATGCTCTCAACAATTGCTCCAGATATTGCGCTCTATGAAAAGGAGAAGAAGAGAAATACCAAGCCAGGAACTCCATTTGGTGGCAAGCGAGCCGCAGAGCTGGCAGAAAAGGAGAAGGCTGGGAGTGCCAAAAAATCAACGAGCCATAGAGATGACGCAGATGACGAAGACCGCCCGGCCAAGAAGTCCCGGCCATCTCTACCTGGCGTCGAAATGCGCGTTATCCTAACGGGGTTTACAAGATGGGTGGGTAACCAAAATAAAGAAGATCAAGATCGGGTGAGTTGCAACTGTTTCCCTCCTTTTGTTTGTTCAATTCCCTTTGTCCCGGCCGATCAGGGCGCATTACTAACAGCATATCTACAGAGAAAACTCCGCGATCTTGGTATTCAAATTGTCCTAGAGGGCCAGCCTTGTGACTACCTAGCCGCGCCGCATGTTGTGAGGACGGTCAAATTCCTGTGTGCCCTGGCCCGCGGCCCTACCGTCATATCCTCTACGTTTATCGAAAAGGTTCTCGAGACTGGTAAGCTTCAGGACGTGGACGACTTTATCCTCAAAGACTCCGAAGCCGAATCCAAGTACGACATTGACCTCGAGAGGTCCGTCAGCAGGGCCAAGGCTCACCGCGGCAAGCTCCTTCGAGGCATTCCCGTCTACTGCACCGACAAGATCAAGAATGGACCCGACAGCTATCGCGCTATAGCGGAAGCCAACGGTGCCACGTTCATGATATATCGCGCACGAAGTGGATCGACCATCAAGCCAACTACTGCAGAGGAAGACAACTTTGCACCTCCCGAGCCGGTCTATCTTCTGAGCGGTTCCACCCCGGAGGAGAAGCAGCTGTGGCCACGCTTCAGGGACATGGCAGAAAAGGGCCATATGGAACCGCGTGTGGTATCGCCTGACTGGCTTCTCGACGTAGCAATGGCACAGCAAGTGCGATTTGACAAGAAGTTTCTGCTCGACACAGAATAGGACATGTGTTTATGCGGAGGAAGTGATGACATATTTGGATGATGCAAGTATATGACGGAGTTTTTGGGAGGGTGGATCGCGGAATCTTGGTCGGTGTTGGACGGTTAATAATAGCCTTGCTGGGGATGGGAGGATAGTATGTCCGGCTGCGGTTTGTAGCCTGTTCCGTACTTGGTCTAGTTGGGTAATTCTCTACTTTAGAAGAATTTGACACCGAGAGAGTCTTCGGAGCCGAAGATTTGAGCTTTTCCCCGTTTGACCAAGATATTCAATGCCTTCATGAGCACTTGGTTGTCCATGCCGTGGAACTCTGCCAAGTCTTGATTAGCACAGGTGCGCTTGGCTGGGTTCGAGTGACGTGATTTTATATGACTAGGAGTCTCTTGGTTCAACTTGCCTGTTCCTCTGGTGTTTTCTCCCTCTGTCAGCTCATACACGGTCAAGACGCTCCCCTTTTGCGCCGTCTCTTCCACAAAGGCCTCGACAAGAGCAGCCCACTCCGCAGGCTTCCGCCAGTACAAAAACACGACATCGCCACTGGCAGCATCAGAAGCAGAAGACGACGAGGCGTCAGCGGCACCGTTGCTGGCGCCGGGGCGGATGAACTCTGCGCGGCCGTCCTTGCGCATGAAGTCGAGAACCTCGCGGATGTCGGGCGGGCTGAGTCGGCGGTCGATGGCGCGGTTGAAGAAGAGGTCGGAGTCTGCGGCGGCGGAGATTGTGATGCGGAAGAGGCGGTGGTGGCGGGCGTAGGCGAGGATGAGGGCGGACCATTTTGTGAGCTGGGCGTGGTGGATGGTGATGTTTGTTTGGCGGGTGAAGAAGGCGGGGAAGAAGTATTCGCGGGGGAAGGGGAACGAGGGGGATGAGGGTTGTTGGGGTTGAAGTTGAGGGGGTGGTGATGTTGTTGTTGTTGTTGTGGTGGCCATTTCGGATTTGTGTTGGAGGAATATGGGAGAGATGAGAGTTGAGGATGTGAATGAGTGAGTGAGTGAGTGAGATGAGATGTGTGCGGTTGGTGGTGTTTTGTTGTGAGGGATTGGATAAGAGCAAAGTGTAAGGCGGGATGACGTTGTGCCACGTGCTGGGGGCTGCCAGGTACGGTATGGGGCTTACCCTGGAGTGGGAATGGGAGGGATAGAATTGGGGAGAATGTGAGGAGTGAGGAGAGCTTTGAGGGTGCAATTATGAAGAAGGAGAAATCCATCTCCTTGTCTGTCATAGGCTATGTTGTTTCATTTCATTTGGAATGCACTCATGACGTATCGGTATCAAAGCGTAGGTGCCCGCTGGTTGACATGATGGATATGTGGAACTGCACTCTTGTGACCATCTTTCCTATCAACTCAATTGCAGTTTCTTTAATGAGAATTTGGGGGTTGACATGTCCATGTTGTTTACGGATCTCAACTTGGACAGGCTATATCTTTATCTATCGGTTGATACTGACACTGACTTGACAGCTCCTGCCTCTGCACAAGGTCCGTTTACTCTCGCTTTCCATCACGCGAGAACTGCCAACGTCAAACGATCTGTCAACGCTCTACACCGGCAACATTCTTTATCATTCTTCCAGTATCACGCTGAAGCCTACCTATACACGGTATTTTACGAACCCATAACCATCCTCGAAATGGAAAATCCTCACGATGCACCCCCACCATGCGAATCACGCGAGTCGGATGGGCCAAGCGAACCAATGGAACTGGATGAACCAAACAGATTCGACTTTGGAGTAGATGGACCTCAAGCAGGCGAGCTCGAAGCAGACGAGCTTGAACAAAATAATGGATTTGATGGGGGCGAGTCTGCTTTCGACATGTCTGCCCTGTAGGACTATGCACGAGAAGAGTCTGGAGCAGACAATCTCGAGGAAAGGAAGGTCGGAGGATTAGACTTCCGAAAAGTTTTTGAAACGGAAGCGGATGACCCAGAAGAAGACGAATCAGAATCGGAAAACTCAGAAACGGAAGACTCAGAAGCGGATGAATCAGTTCCATCATCAGATCTGGTCCCTCAAATTCGACCTCGACGACGTGACGTATATAGTGTAAGGACAAACAATCCTGTATACACCACGTACGTACCTTCCGGCGAACTCGTGATAGGAAAACGTCGCGGACCGGACGGACACCTCACGATCAAGATCAGCCAGCTATATATGCGCTCCAGCACGGTTTATCCCCGAATCCTCTTCGAGAGAAGACATACAGAGAGGGGGTTGATCATTCAACAGGCTTACCCTACCGTAAAGCTATACGGGGGCTTTTTAAGCAAGTTTGTCAATACTAAGATAACGCCCCGCTACTCGCTTGACGAGGATGGCATCTTTTTCGTTCAAGAGCGCATGGTTGGCGTGCTCTGGAGATCGGGATCGTGATGGATCTACTCCCCCTGTCGACGTGGTTCGTGGACTCCCAATACCAGATCTGCCAATGTGACGTGTACAGGGACGGCGCGTGCTCGAAAGAGACGAAAGAGAAACTTGGCAAAATTCGGATCGTCATAGAAGGTTATGGAGCCAAAGTTGAACACCTGGGACGGACGAGACGTATACATGGGTTTTGGAATGGGACAATGGTGCGCACACTTGAAATGGGAATTCGTCTGGTTGGTATAGTTGCGTTTGCTGGAAGGATTTGACATTACGCACCATGAATACCCGGGTGCCATACGCATGAATCCTTTAGGAGAGGCTGTTTAGGAGGCAATGGGTTTTGGGGTACAAGATTTTGGGTATGTAGAGCTCATTGCAGCCTTTGTGATTTCTTGTCTACTTTATGAGTAGATGAGTATAGCGACATTAATAAGTAGCGATGGGCAGCAGCCTAATATGGCTACGCTGTACTGCATTTAGAAGATATACTCACTTGCCAATAGTATACTCTGCGTAGGGATGTCATGAATAATCTCGGCTTGAATCCCAATGCAATAATCTGCCCTTTTTGTGCTCTCTTTGGACGCGCTGAAGTTTGCTGCTGCATATGAAAATTTACAAGAGAGGACCGCCAGCTTTAATCTCCATGAAAGAATTGCAAAAACTGCTAATGTACATAAATTCGTGTCATTGAAAGATAGATGACTTTATGGGAATGATGACGGGTTGTAGTTGAGAACACGCTGCTTTCCCCTCCAGGTTTAGCAGGATTGCCTATGCTGCTCTGTCTTTTCACCTCTTGCAAGTACTTACTTTATTTACTATATTCTACTAACTATAGAGTTAATGTAATATACTCCAAAACATATTCAATTCTATTCACTAATACAAATATATACATCCATCCCTTTGAAATCTCCCTGCCCTATGGCATTAGATCTAGTCCAGGGAATAGGTTCATGTTATCATCACAATTCCCTGTACAGCGCTAGTGCGCGCGTAAACAATAAGCACAGGACTAGCGCGCGCGCAAGATGATCAAGACAATAATAATAGAAAGAGTGGCAGTTTCAACGGTTATAAAACGGTTATACTTGGGTTTATATGTAGCGGGCGATCCGGTGGACGAGCAACAGGGCAACTATCTTGTTTGCCTGATATGGAAAGTATTGCCATAAGATATGGCTAATTGGTAAGATATTATGTGAAAATACCCCGCGAGGTTAACGAGATTAGCGAAAGATTCCATAGCATGCTTATATGGTTGCCCTTAATCCGCGAATTTAAGTTGCTGAAGTTTCCGCAGCAGGAAAGAGGCTATTCCTATGTCAGCCCTGAGATCCAGAACCTAGAAAGCGTCCTTGTTTACCTCTGAATTTAACAGAACTTGAGGGCATCAGTTTGGCAAGCAGCGCTCCTAGGATTTGACCAATTCTATTGTGCACAAGAGAAATAGGCTACAGAGTTATGCACATTCCAAAAGATAATACAATTTATCTCGCATGAATCATTTGGCGCTGAAATACTGCTATATTAATCCTTACATAGCACAACCCAGAATCTTACACCAGACTCCCCAGGTAGTGAATACACATGTAACAAGCATGCTCACATGAATCTGCGCCATAATCCTTTGTGATATATACTCCGCTCGAGTATAATCGCCTTCTCTGCGTTGTTGGGGGAGAGTCGAATCATGTGTCTACGCTTATTCTGTGTTAAACTTAGCTTACCGTATTTACGTTATAAGACTCGGGTATAGGTCCTAATCAGTATAGGATCGGCAGTTACTTGCTCTATACTCCAAGGTGAGACTTCTCATGATTCCATTCACATGAGGGTGAAGGAGAAATTCGCAAAATCTCATCCCCTAATCTAGGAATTATAAATATCGTCGAATGCCGGCCTGTCTCCAAGTCCAGCTGGCTACATTTACGCATCAATCTCAATCAATCCCAAGCCACCATCACTCTATAAATCTCTTAGATCCTTCATGATGAAGACGACAACTCTTCTCTCGGCCACAGTCGCCGCCCTCTCAGCGCTCATCGCTCCCGCTGTTGCTGACTCTCACGCTCAATTTGTCCTCTTCCGTGGCGAGGGCTGCACCGGAAGCACCCTCACGCTGGATGAGTACTTTGGCGATAATGCCGTCTCGTCGCCACTGGGCGAAGGTTTCTCCTCGGCTAGACTCCAGAATCCCGACGGTGGCCATGCGTTTGGAGTCTGCGGTCAGGGCTTTTCATGCGGCGGAGCCCACGTCATCCTCGACACTATCAACTGCTTCCAGCTCCAGCAGGCGAACGGAAACGCGATCCACATCGACAAGACTTGCGTTGACGGTGGTTGCTTCTCATAAGCGCATATTGTTGGAATGGCGCTGAGACTTACAGCGCACCAGCACGAGGGGGCCATCTCTTGACCACAAGTTATGGCGGAAGATGTGAGGGTTTTATAAAAATAGTTAAAAATTGATGCAATCATCTCTTTGCATAAAGTCACTGGCTCGTCATGGTGAAAAGATACCTCTGCACGCACACATACGCAAAGCATAGGACTGCACGTAGAATCCTGATGCAGCCTCATTCGTTTGACTCTCTAGACTGGAATGCCGCGTGTTGTCAACCTTTCGAATTCCGTGATGTAACTGAGACTTGATAGGGTAGCTTGTAAGAGATACCTTGACTTGCCATTAGGATAGTCGTCGAATGAACGGTGTTGATAAGGAGGTAAGCCCTTGCGGTGTCCTGTTCACACTTAGCTTTTCTCCTCCCTGCCTAATCACAGACATCGGAGATTGTATTACAGATTCATGAATGAATACAGTAGCAATTTTCCACCTAGCGTCATCATATCAACTCTCAAAATGCACAGAAGGGTTAGCCGTTGTGAATAATTTATAGTAGTATTCCTTAGTCTTATAATCATTGTACAATATTCGAAGGGGCTTACGATTACTACTTAAACCAAGAGAGGTGAGGCAGCATGGAGTGGCGAATTAGATCTCTAATGATTCGGTTACGGCCGTTTGGTGTAAAAGCAAACCAAACAAGCTATTAGAGCGTGCATATCACTTTAAAGCAGCTTATATTTGCTCAATATCCTCTGAAAGCCAGGCCAGCTGGTAGTAAAATACGCCTGCATCGTAACTTTAGATCACGCCTGAGCGACATTGACGCCCAAGCCGTTAGATTGAATCCCCTCCTCAATATTCAAAGAATTTTCACTTTGTCCCTAGCAGTTCACTGCCAAGGCTGAAGAACGGCATGCTGATATTGAGCCTGGGATCAGAGAGAGATCGGCTACCAGGGTGCCAAAAAAGGCTGTAGAGGCTCAATGGTATAAAATAGTCTTGAGTTTTGAATGACATTCATCGAATTTGCCCCTGGCAGGATCCGTAGGCTTCTTGGTTGGCCCAGCCTTTGACCCAACTGAATTTGTTCACCCATACGTTGGGTAACTCGGAACCTTCTTTGACGGAAGGCTCTGGCTTTACTTGGCTGAAATTCAACTTTGCGTCTAATTCATTAAACTCTTTCTGAAATTCACCTCTGAAATTCACTTCTGATTTTCTGTACTTGATGCATGCTCAAGACGTCCTGGAATTTGTATGTGAGCAAGACTCGATCAAGTTAAATGATGACTTGGGATACATTATTCGTTTCGAGAGCGACCAACAGTGCTAAAAAGAGATAAGATGGTTAGCGGTGGTACCTTTCGAGTCAAGTAGACGTTCAGATAGCTTTCAATTTTGAATTAGCAAGGCAGAAGACTAGCATCATCCTACAAATCCCTCACTACGCAATTTCGAAGCTGCAAGTATTGTTACCGCCCTTCCCCCATCGAGCATCTTTGCCGTATGATACCACAGGCTGCATATGTTATATTTTTGGGGACCGAATATTCTAGGCAAGCAACAAAGAGAAAAACAATCCCAAGCCTACCAACTAGCCAGGGGGGATCCTTAGATCAGTATTGTAAAGTGCTAACAAGTATCAAGTATTGTGCTAGGAAATAACACAAGCAGGATACGAGTGTCTCACGAGACAGTCAGCCACCCTTTATCAATCACAAAATGACCAGAAATCGCATCACATCCGATCGGATCTACCCGTGAAAACGAAACACCCACAATCCCACGGCACCACCATGACATCAAAATCAGCTAATCAACAACAATCTCCCGATCCCCCAGAAATGCCGCACATCAATACCAAAGCCAGCTATTACTCCGTTACTCCGTTTTTCTGTTACATCATTAAACGTACACACTCGAGTATTCACGGTAATAAATGAGACCCATTGAAAATTGAACCAAAAACTTGTTTTTTAAACTCGGAATGTCCCTTATCCTGTCTTTCATGAGTGCCTAAATGATGAGGCCCTATCACTACGCCCCGCCAGGTATCGAACCACAGTAACAAAGAAAAACGATAAGATGAAAAGAAAGGGGGAAAGGAACAATGGTAATGATGAAATAGAAAAACAAAGCAAATAAAGTCCCAAATAGCTCAGTGAAAACCAAAAATAGATAATGAGCACGCGTCCCTGCCATGAAAATACAGTGGTAGCTGGTTCCCTAATCGCCCCTCCTAAATTCCCTCTAGAATATTTTTTTGTGTCCTGCCTTGTTGCATGATAAGTCGTAATGGGGCTAGTTGACTCCTGATACAGATTCTTTCTTATATACACATACATTTCCCAGGTATCAGGGGCCGTCGTTTCTTGTCTGAAAAAGAATAGTCGTCCTCCATTAAACACCTGTTTGCCCAGAAAAAGCAGGAAATAGGGGGAGAAAAATTAGGAAAAAAAAAAGGCATGACAAAAGCCAAATGAAGTGGAGTATCGTAAAAGTAGATTTCGAAATGCAGTTGCGCGTAGTCCTCATTCTCTCTCCCCTCCTCTTGAACAATCATCAGAATCCTTCGTCGTCTGTCATGCTGTCGTAGCCTGTATCTACCTCCATGCCCACTATCCTCTTTGTAACGCCCAGGCATTTGTTGATAATCCTTTCCTGAAGGTCGGGAGGTACACCACAATCTAGTGCCAGTTCGCTGCCCATCCAAAGACGCAGTATGGCGGCTAGTCTCTCCACCAGGGGTGCAAAGTTGTTTGTAGTATCTTTATGGGCTAGAATTTGCTCCAAAACTTCCATGACTGACGTAAAGCTCAACAGCGTCATTCGTGTTTTCGTCGTCAAGTCAACCACCTTTTCGATCGAGGTGCGGACATATTGTTTCTTACTGGCGGACTCGCCACCCAGTCGCTTGAGGTGAGCTGTAGCAACCGCACAGCGAAGGCAAAGCTGAAGGTCGGGATCGGGAACGTCTGATTGAAGAGGAGTCGGGGCCAGGCCGTCAAAAGGATTCGGTTCGGAACAAGTCAGTGCCATGGGGTCCATCAGGCCGTTGCTACCAGTATCGACCCGAAGGACCTGAACGGCAGCAGCAATATTGTCTCCGCGGGATTTATAGGCGAGGACGGAACGGGCCAAGATTGCCCGTGCTCGAGCATTGGAACCCAATGGTGCGACCTTGACGGCCAGGTCCATTACTTCGTCTTCCGGCACCTCCTCAGCACCATACAGTGTTGTCGTCAAAAGGTCGTGCACCTTGGCTGTTGACCACCAGGCGGCGAGAGCATCCATCGGGGAACCAATCGCCGTATCATCGACTACCGAGTCCATGCCATCAATCGGGACCGAGTTGTATGTTGTTTCCTCGTTAAAAGCCAGATTGTGGGCTCGTTGAATGACGGTGGCGGTGAGAACGGCGTCACACTCCTGTTCGACCAAGGCAGCCAGGTGGTCAGGTAAAATGTATCCTGCTTGCTGCATCTCGGAAATCTCGTTTTCTTGTAGGCCATTGATGAGTCTATTATTTAGATCACGAGCTGCGTTCCACTGCCGCTGTGCAACCTTGGTAGCGAAGAAGTTGACCAGACCAAGCTGATACCATTTCTGGCTCAAGTCCCACAAGAGGACTCGAACGTGGAGTGCCTTGAGCATCAGACCGCTAGGGGTATTGGGCACGGTTCCAGATGCCAACAGCGTCAAGATAAGGCGGCTCATGCAAATCTCCGCATCTCCTCCAGTAAGCTGTGCGTCGAGAGCGGTGGCCCAAGCCCGGACGCGGGCCACTTCTTGTTCAGGAGTCAAACCGGTCAACAGGTGATAGGCGTGGATTCCAAAGACGTTGCGAACGCTAAGCTTGAGCGTCTTGAGCATCAGCGCGGCCGCTTCGAGGAAGAAGTTGTGATGAGGCACCCAAACAGTTTGGATTGCAGTCTCCCAAGCGCGGCGACGGACACTGATGGGAGAAGCCAGTGAAGGGGCGGGATGTAAATCAGTGGATTGCTGCTTCTTGGGCTTTCGGTCCATTGCCGAGAACAGCGAAGGGATAAAAACCCACAAAACAAGACCGAAAAGGAGCATGAACTTGATGGAAATGTCGGCTTGATACCCTGCCAACCCTACGTTGAGATGAGATGGCATATGCCTGAGAAGCTGCACGGGTAGTGCAAACAGCCCGCGACCTTGGGGCTCTTCGTTGCTCGTTTCTTCTTCTCGAACCGCTTCCAATATCATCAGGCCGGCGAGCGAGCCAACCATCAGCTTACCAAAATAGGGGCTTGCGCTCCATCCGGGCTGCTGGCCCTGTTGTTGCTCCTGCTGCTGCTGCTGCATCGGTCGAATTTGTTGTTGGCCAACCACGGTCGGATTGGAGCGAAATAGCTGCTGGGGGACGGGATATGGCTGGCCAGGCATCTGGGAGAGGATTCGTTTCATGTCCTCTGGAACATCAATCAGACCAGTGGGCATTCCGCTGGATTCTTGGCCCTGGGCATCCAGCGGGGATTGCGTCATTTGAGACTGTTGCTGTTGCTGTTGCTGTTGCTGTGATTGTTGCTGCGACTGACCGTCCTGAGGATACTGTATCGGCGTGGGCTGTTGCATTGGAGGCATAGAGCCGTTCATAGCCCCAGCCATGAACAGCTTCTCGAAAGCGGCGATTCTCTGGTGCATGGCGCTATTTTCATCCAGCAATCGGTTGTTCCTCTTCTCTAGGTGTCGGATATACTCCGTCGCTTTACTCAAAACCTGCATCATTAGTTAGCCATTGGGGACACGACGCCCCTTGATTCTTTGTTTTCCATGAGAGTGTCGAATGGGATCCCTACAGTCGCTTTGTTGAGCTTGTGTGCGGGTGTGAGACCGTGTAATTCTTCACGGTCCTCGGTTGTGTCCTCTCCCCTGGCGCTCTTACTCATGATGCGCAGGCTGGGGACGCTGTCTCTCAAGGCAGCAATCTTGTCGTTAATGTTGGTCCGGTAGCGCTTCTCAATCATGTTGTGAGCCGTCTTCTTGATAGGCTTACCGCCCTCCTCGAGAAGGTCGTCATCATCCAGATCGTCGGCAGGAATCTTGCGCTTCCTGGAATCCCTTTGAGAGCCGCCAGAGACATCTGGCGATGAGGCAGCCCCAGTCCTGGCCGACTCAGGGCTGGAGGCACTCTTGGGAGAGCCGTACTGAAGATGAGGGGGCATGGCAATGTTTCGCAGCTGTTCCTGCAGAGCAGGACTCAGGGCAGTTAGAGATCGTAGAGAGGGTTTGGACACCGGGAGGGCGCCCCGCTTGGTGGCCGCTACGCCGGGGAGGTAGACTGACGCAGGGTCGATGTTGGGGAGGCCAAAGGCGACAGAGTCGGGTTGCTGCTGCTGCTGCTGCTGCTGTCGCGGGTCAAAAGTTGGGGCTGGCCAGGACGGGGACACGTATCCTGGCTGGGCTGAAGAGAGGGTGGTGTTGCTGCTAATGTCGTACGAGTTGGCCTGAGGTGAGGCGTCTAAAGGCCAGACTCCAGCGTCAAGGAAGGCAGCCGAGGGATCGCCGCCAAAGTTGGGAGCATCTGAGATTCCATCGAGAGACACGGGGCCACCGCCTATGAAGCCGAAGCTTGGGTCGTCAAACCCAAGCCCGTTGGTGCCATCCTCATCAGCCATGGGAGGGGATTGGCGGCTGCAAAGACCGGGGGAAGCTCGCGGATCAGCTCATGCAGCGACAGCCGGGCTCGCAGAGAACGAGGATGGAAAGACTGAGACCAGGCGGGAGTGCGTCAGGGCCTAGGGGGGGAAAGTGACTCGATAGTTGGCAGAGAATCGTGCGGTCGACGGGCCAGGTGGACTGAGTGGTGCAGAAGCTGTGGACGCTCTCACCAAAGGATAGCACGATGAGATCAGCTGTTTTTTCCCTCCTGCTTCCCTGGCGGGTGGACAGCTTAAAGCGGGATCTGCTGAGACAGACGCCCAGTGGGAGCTTGCCGAGGGTGTGGGATGGCCAGGGATGGCTGCGCGCAGGCGAGACGATGGGATTTTTTGATGGTCGACTAGCAAGCGCGTGCTACAGACCGAAGAGACATGCGAAAAGGGCTGGTACTTGGATCTCCGTAGCGGCCAGGAGAAGAGAACTCGGAAGGGGAAAAAAGCTGAGAGGTGACGATGACCGGATCAGACAGGGGGGCGGGTTTAGCCCAGCTGGGATTTCTCTTTTTTCGCCTCTTGTCCTTTTTTTTTCGCTTTTGATTTTTCTCTATGTTTTCCCGTTTTTCCTTTTTTGCTCGAGCTGGCTTGGTACGAGTACTCGTATTCCCTGGCTATTCTCTTCCAGTCCAACCCAGTGCAAAGGCTCAGGCTGTCGGGATGGGGTTGGGCGGGATTGCACGGGCTCGGGCTAGGCTCGCCTGAGCATGTACAGCACCGCACCGTACGAGTATGGATGGATCGATGGATCGTCGGGACAATGGCAGATCGATGGGATTGATTGCTCTCTTGGTTGGCCTCGGGCGCCGAGTGTTGGAGCGTCTGGCTTGGGCCACGGCAATGCGGTACGGACAGCCGGAAAACTGAAAAGAGGTGCAAGATGAGACTGAGGCAATGCACGACAGGAACATCGTACGATCCGGAGCCGATATCAGGCGAGGCTACGCCGCAACGAGCAAGGGAAAAAGCTAAAAGGTGAAAAGGCCTACCCGACAAGCCCCCCACCTCCCTAAGGTAGCCCAGTAAAAACTGCCTGCCAACTTGCTGAGGGAGGTTCCGTTTTGTCTTTGCCTCCAGTCTCTATTCTCAGGTACTTACTGACTGCTCAGGTTGTGCTGTACTGTGCTGTACGAGTTGGGTACGAGTATGTACGAGTACTCGTATGGTATTGATGGCGGGCTCCACCGCTTGGCGATGCTGGGCTGTCTGTGCTGCTGCCTTGTCCAGAGTTGCAGTTGCAGTTGCAGTGCAGGATTTTCTCTTCTCCCTTTGCCCAGTGCCCTCTTCCCTCTTCCTTCGACCATGCATGTACCTACTCGTACCTACTAGGTACTCGTAGGTAGGGGAAAGGGAGCCCATACCTGTCTTTCTGCGGACTAGCCCAAAGCACGCGCATATCGACATCGGCCACTGCAGCAAGAGACCGTACTAAGGTACCTTGGGTGATTGTGCAGATGCCCTCTCTCAGGTACCGGTACAAGTCTGACCCGTGGGCGCTGGGTGGATACGCGGCCCGTCAGGAGGTACCGAGTACTCGTCCAGTAAAGCAGCCTGCATGTTCCTTGTACCCATATTCCTACATGGAGCATGTGGATGGATCAAATCAACGCCTTCACACGAGATGCCGCAAGGGAGAGGAGTCGTCTGCATGCACCAGGACAGGACTAGCGCCCGTGGCATTTTCGTACTCAAAGTACTCCGTGCGAAGTGCGTGCCACGGCAAGTGGGATATCAGCAATTCGACCTGCGTGTACTCCGTACCGTGCACGTAGATATTGCTCCGTACTGTACGTATACCTGCCGTGGAAGGTCAATCTCAACCTCCAGCAATGCTCGGGAACAGGCCGACATGCCATCTGCCAGTCGACTTGACAGCGGGCCCTCCCTACCGCCCCAATCCATGCCAGCGCAGTTGATATCCATCCAGGTTATATTGCAACATGGAAGACAGACACTCTGCGATCTCGATGGCTTGCGGCATCAACAAGGCCAAGCGACGCGAGGCGCGCAAGCTGAGCCCTCCACGGCGAAACAAGCCCCCCCCGGCCTGTGCTTGCGCGAAGCTGGCATTTGCCTTTTGTGGCTCACGTTGCAAAGGCGCCAAGATTCACCGTGCAACTCCAACCGGCCAGCCGAATACCGAGCGAGCACTGATCAGACATTGGTATTGAATGAATGGATGGATCCTGATTACATGCTCGTAATGGGCAGCTTCGAGCAGCTCCTGTATAAGCAACCACGGGCGGCTTGTTGAGCAAGTTTTACAAAGAGTCGAGGCGAGCAAAAAGGTGCCACGTGAAGTGTCAAGTCTAAAGGCGGCCGCTCACTCACTCATTCGTTTGGCCGCCGTCGCCGCAGCCGAATGCCGCACGCCAATGGAACATTTGCACTGGCAGCTCCGTGCTACACACGGTGCTCGTACAGTTTCATCAGCGTTTCTGCTCTACTGCCCCCTGCTTGGCCGTTGGTGTCTTGGCTGAGCACAGCACAGTGTTGGTGTCTCCTTAATCATCGCAACACAACAAGACACTTGCCGCCTGAGACATTGATTGAGACCAGTGCCGCATTCCAGACGTTCTAGCCTCTCAGCCACAGCATCGCCAGGGCCTCTGAGTGGCTGCTCGGACTTCAAGTCGACTCCGGCTCCCAGCATTTGGCAGCGCTGTGGTCACTGCAGCATCCTTGCGGGTTTTCCATCAGCTGCGGCGCCCTCCCTGCAATTTTTGCACGTGTAAGTGAGCAACCCGTTATTACTATACAGTGCTCCATGTACAGTATACAGACAGTTTATTGGCATTCGATCCTTGTACGCATTGCGTGTTTCAACTTCATTCTTCTTCTGTGTTCCCATGAGTGAGTACTGTACTGTACTGTACGGTACATGCATTACATGTAGTACTAACCTACATATGTGGCCGACGTTGTGTGGTTCTAACCATCAACCCTTTCAAGGGGAACAATGACACGGACAATAACGGGTCTTGGTTTCTATCAATAGGCAATTCCCTACCCACCCGCAATGCAGTCCGAAATCCCGTCCGGAATCCCAATCCCGGCTACTCTACAGCCATTCGCTCGCTCATTTACTCACTCGTACATACAAGTACACAGCACTTCGAACCCGGCACGGCGTATCGCATGTGTCTGTCAGCCGCTTGCGTGTGTGTCGCTTATTCGTACCGCGGCCAATCACAGCCATCACGGAGCCAGCGCCGTCGCAACCTCATGGCCTCTAGCCTCTGGCACAACGTTCCCGCTCCCTCCAACGGCCGTCGACTGAGATACAAGTACTATCGCCGCTCGGCTAACACAAGCTCAAATGGGCTTGCAAGAGGGGCAACAGCCATCAACTCCTGACATGTTACCTATCACCTTCTGACTAAGCCCACGGTTTCCAGGGCCTCAGCCTCTCCATCTCCCTCCCTCCCTTGACTCTGCTCGCCACCACTACCGAGCTGTGTCGATTCATGAATCCTCGCAAAAGAGTCTGGCGCTCGGCCGCGCTCCCTTCACTTTGATAGCCTGCCAGACTAGTCCTGATACACATTGGCAGGCTGTCTCCCGTGCATATTCCCCGCCTCCCGCGAGCGGGTCGATCGATATTGGCTGCATGGGATAGGATTCTTCACTCAACCCGTGTGAGCAGGGAGTTTGCGCACGAGGGCGTAAAACTTGCCCCAATGGCTTCTCCAGCCGGCTGCCCTTTGCACATCTTGCGTGCCCATCACTGCGGAAGCGACGTCTGCAGGATCCGGCCCCATGCTAGCTGTGTTATAATTGCTGGGCTTGGTGGGAGATAATGAGATAGTGACCGATAGTTGGGTAGCAGCACTACCCAGTACTAACTTGCAGAGACATGTACTTGGCGGAGATGTCATCGAGTCATACTCTCTGCTACCAAGATTAACCATTCCCGATAGGCATCAAACTCTAGCCGTGTCTACCGGCTAGGTAGTAGTCACCGAAATGGTAGTAGGACTATGACCTCAGAACAGGATGTAGGTAACACTCTTTACGGAGCATGCTTGATCTAAATCGGCGCGGAACAGGCTCCGCGGCATGGATCGACAATAGCTAAGCTGTCAGAACCGAAGTGTTGACGACACAAATCGCATGGCTTTTTGTCTCTCCTAAAGTGGCCTTTCTGATATACTACCAATCTCTTTTGTATTAGTCGTTCATGCGACCACCGGGGCTGAGTTTAAGTTTAATTAAATCTTGCCGCTTCAATGCCCCCATTGTTTCTCGATGGCCTCTGTTAACTTTGCTTTTTGTGAGTGCTTACATGACGAAAGATGGTAGTTGCTTACAAGATCCTTTTTGGTGGAGAAAATAAGAAGAAACAATGTGAAGGGGGAGAGAAAACGAAACGAAACAAAGATGTTTTCCAGATGACGTTTCATGTCTATGCCATCAGCATCAAATTGGGAACGCAACGGCCTACATAAAGATTGATCACTGCAGGAGATAGGGGTGGGTAGAGGCATCTCTCCTATTAAGTCTTTGCACACGGAACGTCACCCGGCCCTGGATCTCCAAAAAGAAATAATACCCTCAAAGATTGATGACTGTTATGTTACGAGTTTATCCTTTTGGGCCAAATTCTAGTTTTCGAGAAAACATAGAAAAGCTCTAGTCCTTGTCTCCATATAGACCCAGATGTACTCGTTGAATACCTATTCGCGCATTACACTCGTCGAATGTTCTATTTGCAGGAAAGATAACATCGATGTGTAGTTTACTGATAGATGCGATATGTGAATAGTCTTGAGCAATGGCAGAGAGATATCACCTTGTCTCTAGCTACCACCTCGAAAGATTTTCGTCCTCATACGAGTATACTCCAAGAAACTTTCACTCCTCTAGTGTAACACATCCCAGGCAAACACATTTGAACGACTACCACCTTCACACAATCACAAAGCAACACTCCTTAGAGATACAATCTTTTACTTCTTCCAAAATACCAAACACTCAATTATTGATGATGGATTTTTTAGATGCTTATAGGCTTATCAAGTACAAAAAAATCTCGTCAGTCGTGAACAAAATATGCGGGGGTATGAATTTCCTTCTTTCCTCAATCCTGCGCTCCTGGCCCAAGTCATTGGATATATGTGTGCAATAAAAAAAAGTGAAAAAATGAATAGGGCATGTTTTGGGGAAAACGAGAAGAAAATCACGGCGACATGATCAAGGTGCCCTCCTTGGGAGGGCCCCAGCAAATTATCTAACAGTAGAAGGTGAAAAAAAAGGGGGGAAGAGAAGAAAAAAGAAGAGTTAATATATGAGGGAAAAAAACTGCTTGTTACTCCCATCCAACCAAATTACCAGACATCCTCAGAATTCTGAACCATCTCCAATGTTGGCGTCTTGGGCACCATTCGCTTCATGCGCTTGCGATCTTCCTTGGTAACCAAGCCAGGGGTGATTGGAACGCAAGGAGTATACGGCTGATACGGAGAGTACGGAACTGCAGTTCCGGTAAACGGAGTCCTGCCGCCACCTGGTGATAGAGGACCGGTTCTCTCAAAGACGGTCTGCTTGGTCGTCTGGACAGTGACGAAAGGCGAACCCAGCTGCTCCTCGTAGGCACGAAGGGGCAAGGTTCCACCGGTTCGGACCGCAGACGGCGGGCTGGGACGGGAGAAGGAGGCACCGGGCCGGGGTGAAGACGGCAGCGAAGGAAACGTGCTTCCGGGCTTGGGAGAGGATGGGAGACCAACCAAGGGAGCCTGAGAGCCGTCCGTCTTGGCCGAGTCCGGCCCTCTCTCGCCGTACGGTAGCGCAGTCATCGATCGATTGGCGTGGTCGATAGAAGCTCCAATGCGCTCATCGATGGTTTGAATGCTCTGGGGAGACATATCCGGGGTGATGGGAGCACCCGATACCCTGGCGTTGGAGGCACCAAAAGGAATTTGGTCCGTCGGGATCGGAGGCGGAGGTGCGGGAGCATAGTGCCTTGGAGGAATGGCGCTCATCTCGCGAGATTCATGCTGAGGGAAAGTTCCCGACATGGGTGTCATGATGGGGGACGAGATGTTGATGCCCTTGGCGGCCTTCTTCTTCGGTGAGAGGAGCGAGGAAAAGAGAGCCGACGTCTTTGACTGGGACTTTTCTTCCTTGGCCGCGGCCAGGTTCAAACCAGCAGGCTTGGACTTGTTCTTCTTTGACAGCAGACCGGTCTTTGATGTGGCCGAGTCGCGCTGAGGGTTCGGAGAGGCAACTGGAGACTCGAGCACGATGCCCCTTTGCTTGGCCTCCTCATGCTCCATGACATGCTTGTACATTTCCTCGAGCTGTTGTTGCGCCATGGCTCTGTCTGCTGCAACGACGGACTGGTCCACAAGTGGGGAGACTCCAAGAGTAGAAGGAATGGCAGACGAAGAGGGCGATGGTATGATGTACGATGCGGGCACCGCCTTGGGATCGAAGATGCGGGCGCTATATGGACCGGAGTGATAGTACTCTGACTTGGGGATGATGATGGGAGGAACAACGTGGCCCTCGGGCTGAGCTGCGAAATCGAACTGCTGCTGCTGCTGCTGCTGGAACTGCTGGAACTGCTGGAACTTTGGGTCTACCGGAAGTTGAAGAACGTAGCTGGGGATGTCGTTGCCACTGAGATGTTCTCTTCGTCGTCTAGAGAGCGAAAGCAAGAGGATGGCGACCAGCACCAAGGAGACTCCGTATGCCGCAATGATTCCGCCAATCTGCGCGGGTAGATATTTGGTGTCGTGGATCGGCGTTGCAGAGGCTAAAGACGACAGAAGCAAGAGGGCGAGGGATGATGATGGAGGACGAGTTCCAAGAAGCATGATGGAGACCGGCCTTGCTCTTATGAAGGCGATCGCTGCGTGATGGAACCTCCTGGCGTTGAAATGCGAAACATGACCCAAGAGGAGATGTGACATGAGTGAGGAGAAATATGCGGCATGTAAAGGGTATATACTAGAGTCGTCACAGCGGCTGGCGATGCTGGGCCGGAGCAACATTGGCGCTGGGCCGTGGGGCCGGGCGAGGATTGACCTGGGCTCCCCAGCTCGCCGGTCTGTGACTGGCTGGGTGATGATTTCTGGCGGTTACATGGCGTCAACGAGCCCAAGGCACAGAGAGCAGACGGAGAGGCCATCTCGAGCCTGTGGTTGGGCCGAAGCTTGGTGGTTAAGCGCCGACCTGCTCTGTGACGGGCGCCACCGGCTGCTGATTGGCGGGCTGGGAGTGTTGATGCAAGGCACTAGAGCTTTGCTCCCTGCAGCGCCCCGCCAGCAGCCCACAGAGGGGAAGATGCCCTGAGTGATTGGAACCGGACCTGCTGTAATCAATTGCACGATCAACCTAATCAATCCCACGATGCTGGACCTTGATTCAATCAAGCCACAGCCAACGTGCATGTTCGGTTATTTAATGCAATAAGGTATTAACGATGTACTAGTACCTCACTGTGTTGTCGATCTTGACATCTCGCCTCCTTCTTCCCCCTTCCTTTGTTCATTTCTCTCATATTCAACAACATCGCCTCCATCACAGGCCACGATATGCAAAGCGGGCACCCGACGCTAAGGTGAGCAATAGAATAGCCGCCGGCGCCGGTGCTCGCACCAAGCAGGACATCGGGATTCATCCCTGCTCCTCTGCAGTGACACCCGCCACGATTCGTCCAAATGCCTCCCCAGGGCTGCTTAGAATAGCGCCGCTCCCCCTTCAGCCACTCCTGCTAGTGGTGATGGGCGCCCTGAACTCCAAAGCCGGGTCACCCAAGTTGGACCAACGAGGTGCCCATCCTGTATGTCTCGTCACATCGCCAGGCACACCGCCGGAGCGGATCCTGGAGCCTCTTGGGCACGGCTGAATTTGTCGGTTGTCGTTCTGCAGTGACTGAAGTGATGATCGACATGTACGCCAATCGTGCTGACGGACCTCATTCTTTGAACACCCGAGTCACGCCATCCCTGGATTCTGGATTCTGGATTTGTGACGGCTTCAACTAGTCGTGTGATGTGAAGGCATTTCTCATCACCTCGTTCATCACTCATCACAGATAGCACAGATGGGCGCGTCTAACATTCACAATCACAGAGGATCATCGACGGGCTCTCTCTTTCTTCCATTCCCCCATTCTCAAATCTCAAATCTCAAGTCTCAAATCTCAAATCTCCAAGTGGTAAAATAGTGAAAATGGGTGCTACTTCGAAGCGTATAACAGGTAATTACGTTCCCGTATGCTTACTAAGGCTCTTAATTATGGTCACATGACTTCGCGATGCCATGTTTCTTGTTGGTTGCCCCGACGCGTTTCGATAACGGCGTCCAGTATCGACGAGGTTGATACAAAGAGGCAAAATCACAATGATTTGTTGAATTCAATGTGCTTGTTCTCTATGTGTTGTATTGGAAATTCAATCATCGCCACTCGCTTAGATCTACAACATCAGCTCTCGATGCCTCATCTCTGTTTCCTTGTTTAACACGCCGTCGCCTCAACCACCACCATGACAGCGGCCCAAGCTGAAAATCCAATCCTCAAGTCACTGAATGCGGCTCAGCGCCGCGCCGTTACCTCCAATGCGTCGACAGTCGCCATTCTAGCCGGCCCCGGCAGTGGCAAGACGCACACTCTAACGTCACGCGTCGTGTGGTTGATTCAGCAAACTGGGCACCAGCCGTCAGACATCGTCGTTGCGACATTTACGGTCAAGGCGGCCCGGGAAATGAAAGAGCGGATTGGAAAGGTCCTTGGCCCGGATTGTGAGAGAAAGATTGTGCTCGGCACTTTTCACTCCATTGCTCGGCGGTACCTTAGTGCCTATGGTAAACACATAGGCCTCGACTCCAAGTTTGGCATTGCGGATGATGGCGATTCGCGGGCAGTCATTCAGCGGATATGCAAGCGGCACGACTTCAACATTGATCCGGGATATGCAAGGTCATGGATCAGCAAGAAAAAGGCCAAGGGTCATGCAACGGAATCAGCCTCAAACAAGAAGCAGCCTGAGAATCCCTCCTTAAACGAGTGTTACAGGGAGTACCAGGAGCACTTGGAACGATCAAACCTATTGGACTACGACGATCTACTAGTGCGCTGTGTCGAGCTTTTGAGGGAATATCCCGCCTGTGTTTCAAATATTCAGGCTGTGCTCATTGATGAGTACCAAGACACAAATGGCATTCAGTATGAGTTGATGAAACTTTTTGCGCAGGCTCGCCAACGAATAACGATTGTTGGTGATCCCGATCAAAGCATCTATGGCTGGCGATCGGCCGAGATCCGAAATTTGTACCGTCTGCTACGGGATTATCCCGACACTGATGAGATATCCCTGGAGGAAAACTATCGATCATCTCAGTCAATCCTCGACGTCTCATTAACAGTCATTCAGCAAGATAAGAAGAGATACCAAAAGGTCCTTTTGCCAGTCCATAATAAAGGTGCAAGACCGGTTTTGCGAAAGCTAAAGAGTTCCGCCGCGGAAGGAGACTGGATCGTCTCTGAGATTAGACGGGCCGTCATGATGTTTGGGGACATGCTTACATACGAAGACGTGGCTATTCTACTGAGATCTGCCTCTCTCTCTAGACACATTGAGGCGGCATTGGGAAAGGCGGGGCTGGCATATCAAATGATTGGAGGCCACAAGTTTTATGAACGGAAGGAAATCAAGATTTTGCTGGATTACTTGCGCGCAATCTATCAGCCGGATAATAACGACGCCATTGCCCGAATCATTAATGTTCCGCGTCGAGGAATCGGAGACACGACGATCAAACGACTCATAGAAGAGGCCGAGCAACTGAAAATAAGTCTCTGGTCGCTCTTGAGAAAGCACTGCCAGGGTAGTCGTAAAGCGACGACAAAGATACTGCCCAAGATGGAGCAAAAGCTCAACACCGAGCTGCTGAGATTGATATCAAATCTTCAGACCCAAGCCCAGCAAATCACAGAGAAGTCTCAACATACCCTGGTTGATCTAATTGAAAAGTTGCTGTCACAGCTTGATTTTAAACAATATCTCGAGTCGGAGTATCCCGAAGACCATGAGCAGAGATGGCAAAGCGTTCAGGAATTCCTCAGCTTGGCAAATGATTTTGTACGCGATGCAGCAAATCTAGAGGATGAAATGCTGCCTGAAATCGACCACGTCGATCAGGTGAAAGACGACAGCATCTTGGGCCGCTTTCTGGCAAACGTGGCGCTGGCATCAGATGCCCAGAAAAACGACGAAGGGGCAGAGAAGAAGGCAGTGATAACTATCTCGACTATTCATGCTGCCAAGGGGCTCGAGTGGCCCATTGTGTTTGTTCCAGCAGTCTATGCCGGCTCCATCCCCCATTCAAGGGCCGAGGACTTGGACGAAGAAAGGCGACTCCTCTATGTGGCCATGACCAGAGCACAGGCGCTGCTTTACCTCAGCTGTCCCTTATACGGGTCTCAAGGCATGGGTACAAAGGTCGAGTTGTCGCCTTTCGTCTCACCATTCGCCTCAACGGCCTTTTCCAAGCAAGGGGCATCGTTCAATAGACCCATCTTAGAAGGGGTCGCAAAAATTCTTGGAAGGGATCTCCCCAGCGAGAAAGCAATCTTTGCCAAACTCCCCGCCATGTTCTCCCCAGAGGATAATCTGTTTCCCGTAGATCCAATTGACACTAGAGGTGCAGAGGGTCCAGAAGACTCAGAAGGGCATCGTCCAAAGGGCCCCAAGAGGCAACGCTTAAACAACCAGGGCTATGGTAACGACGACGAGGAAACCGCCGAGGATCAGCCATGGAAGAAGGAATACAGCACAACCATGGAACAAGCATCCAACTTTACCATGGCTTCCTTACCAGGGTTCACGTCGGCCGGGGCGCATCAAAACGCCCTCTCCGCAGCAGCTGCTGCTGAAGCAGAAAAGGCGGCGGCAGCCAAGAAGGCTGTCAAAATGGGAACAACTCGTCGAAAGGCAGACCAGACCAGCCTCCTTGGATTCGTAACCACGGCGTCAAAGAAACCAGCGGCTCCAGGCGGCGGGTTCGGCGGTCCAGACGCGTCCATGGCTCGATATCAGCTCGCGGCGTCTCGATCCGCAGCTAGAATGGCGGCCGAGACGAAGGCGCGTGAGCTCCCAAAGCTACCCGCCGTCGACCCATCGTTGGCGAAACACAAGCTCGCCAGCGGCAATGCCCTAAACAGGCCCAGCGTCGTTAAGATGGAAGACGACGAAGGCTCCAAAAAGCGGTATCACTGTTTCTCCAGCTCTCCACCAAGACCAGCTGAAGCCGAAGAGGTGAAGGAGGAACAACAGACAACCACGCAAGAGGTTTCCGTTCCCGATCGCCCTGCCACGAGCTTTCACAGGACGACGTTTGTTTCTGCCGCTTCCAGGGGCGGCGTCAGGCGTCCGGTGGGCTTGGGTCCGCCGCCGGGGCTGGATAGGCTTCGCAAGCCGTTTAAGCCATTGACGATAACGCGGCCCACGAAGCCGCAGTGAATGTTGAGTTATATCAGGTTATGTATGGACATTTTTGGAATGTTCGATTGTACCTGAAATGATGGGGCGCGTGGAGAGTGACATTGTGGCGCTGGGGCATAACGGCAAACCTTACGAATAAGCATAACGGCTGGGGCACGATGCGGGAGTAAAGGTGGCGTAGACAGGGGACCGGCTATGTATATAAAGACTGTGATGAACTGAATGAAACAGAGCATCGGCATTAAATCAATACACTAAAACAATAGACTCATCATCAGACTACACAATCAAACGCAAAAACAATCAATGGCTTAATTACCTTCTTGAAGAATAAACAAAAGCACATCATGTTCTCTACCGTCATTTCGCAAGCCACCCGAGCCGCCTTTTCCACTTCGGCACGCACCCTCAAGCCGGCAGACGCAAGCATTTCTGCGTCTACACGAGGCTGGAGGAATTTATCGCCTCAATCTCGCCGGTACATTGCATATGGAGTTGCGACGTGTTTGGCCGTGGACGGATATCTCGTGTACAACTATGCGCCTTGGGTCATGGGTTTGGAGAAGAGGGAATAGGTAACAGCAAGGTCGCGGTAGTGTACCTGTGTAGGGTATGACCAATGGTCTACAGGTATGTAGATTGGCAGAATCAGTCGCTGTATGTTAAGTCGGACATTAATGAGAAGGGAACCAATACATTGGTTAATGCAATCTTGATCTTGTCTCCCTGGCATTTTCGCCAGCTTAGGTACCAAGGCGTTGTTGGCCATGGAAAGCTCTCCATTGGTTTTTTGAAGTGGTACATGTCACTTCAGACGAGTCCTCACAACCAGGCCCCATCTCAGCTTGGGCTCTTGCACAAGCTAAACGACAAGAGTTTTTGCTCTTCTTTCTTTCCGGATGCAGAACCGAGGCTCACGCTGGGCAATCGGACATGATACTGTTCAAGGCGGTGGTAGAAATGCAAGTGTTGACACACCCCCGCTCGACTAAGGCATCGTGCCGATTCGTGGGATGGCGGTGATGACGATGCCTCGCCTCGCCTCGCCTCGCCCTACACACCGGCGAAGACAACAGGCGGCATTGGTTGCGTGTACCTGCTTCTAGAGATTCGCGTCTGACATGCGACGCTCACGATGACGTGGTGATCTGCCATTGTATGTATCGCTGTCTTGGCTCTGTCTGTAGATCTTTGACTCGCTCAAGGGGAAGCAGGTTGGGCCGGTTTTACCCCCTGCTCCCTCTCCCAAAAACACCTACGAGTACTCGAGTCTCGGTAGACACAGTGGATTCGGACTGGCATTTGCGCAAAGGAGCCGGGGATGGCGGGTGACCCGGTCCATCTCTTCCAACGGCCCTCCCCGCACTTTTCAACCTTGACAACTTGATCTGGAGGAGGGGCTGCCGTCACACAGCTCAGCACGCGAAGCCCTTTGTTTGGATCTGCCATCCAGGCTTGTCTCGCTGCGCGATGTGACGACAGTCGGCTGGCCTAGCCGTGCTCAACTGCATGTCCGGACTCGTATTGGCCTTCTCTGGGCGCTGCATGATTGCTAGGAAGCTGAGCTGCCGATGCTACGTTGACCGTCCCACCGGCCGGTGCCCTCCTGGATGTAAGGTGTCGTTTGGAAGTGCTGCGCAGAACGGGGTCGCATGAATGTCGATAGCAATCAATACGACGCTGGCTGTGTGTGTCGCTTGGAGTTGCTCGCGGTTCTTTCGTCTGTTGCCGACATGGTGGGTGTTGACCCGGCTCTAGGCGTTTGTCATGATAGGTATGGACGGGCGATTCGGATCTCAAGTGAAGAATCTCAAGTGTAGAAAGGAGTTGGAAAGAAACAGATGGGCAAGGCTATTCGCTTAATACGGAGAATACTTTGAATCAATAAAATATTCCATTAGATATCGCAATTACGCATCATAGCTGCCTTTTTATCAACGCCAATTGTATTGTCCCAGAACAGCCTTCCCCAGCGGGATCTGGATTGCCGTTACCGCTAACCCCACACGGGCAGTATAGCTCCCTGCTTCGGGACTAGCGGTGCGGAGCTTAAAGTTGGAGGGCAGCCGGGCATGCCGCCCTTTCCTTGGAGGGCATCGCCATGTCTTAATGGGCAGGAGCGGAACGCAAGCTGCTTCCCTTACAGTCAAGTGATCCGTGCCGATACTACGAGCAAAAGTACAAGCATTGAGAGACAGTTCACGGCTTTGGGCATTAATTCCACGTCTACCTTACCTTACCCTGCCTATACTATACTACACTACACTAGGAGAACTGCAGAGATAAATAAGTACTGCATGGCGGACTCCTCGCAGGGCGAGCTGGGGAAACTGGCTCCTCTCCCAACTGCGGAGAAGGTCAAGTCGCCAGCTCCGGCTCTCGAATCTCCAACCATGGCGCTGCTCTTTGCCAGCAAGGCCCGGTCGGCGCTCTCCATCTTCAGCATCTTTGCTCTCCTTTCCGTGGTGCTCTTTGGCGCCATCGCTACGGCCTCGCCCGGCGGGAAACTGCACAAGTTCCAGAAGCTCGCCGATGCGGACCGCCAGTCGTATCTCATCGGCGTGGGCAAGGCCGACATCACCGGCCCCGTGGTGGAGATTGGCTTTGCTGGATATGCCAACCTGGACCAGACGGGATCTGGCCTTCGCCAGCGTCTCTACAGCCGTGCCTTTATCGTTGCGGACAAGGCCAACCCCAGTGACCGCTTTGTCTATCTGGTCCTCGACACGCAGTCCGGAGACACTGCTATGCGGAATGGCCTCCTGGACGGTTTGAAGGCTCTGGGCAGTGAATATGCCGTCTATGGTCAGAACAACATTGCTCTGACGGGAACGCACAGCCACTCTGGCCCTGGTGCTTGGTTCAATTATCTACTGCCACAGATCACGTCCCTTGGCTGGAGCCAGCAGAGCTACCAAGCCATTGTCAACGGTGCTGTCTTGTCTGTCCAGCGCGCCCATGAGAGCCTCCAGGAAGGCTATCTCGATGTCGGCACAACTGACATTGCCGATGGCGCCATCAACCGCTCGCTTTGGGCATATCTCAACAACCCAGAGGAGGAGCGAGCTCAGTATGGCTCAGAAACCGACATTACCATGACCCTGCTTCGCTTTCAGCGTGCTTCTGACGGCAAGAACATCGGTGTCTTGACATGGTTCCCTGTTCACGGCACTTCTCTCCTTGGAAATAACACTCATGCTGCTGGTGACAACAAAGGTGTTGCTGCATGGCTCTTTGAGAGTGCCATGAAGAATGACGCCACCGCTGCCGATGGCTTCGTGGCAGGCTTCAGCCAGGCCAATGTTGGCGATACTACTCCCAATGTTCTTGGTGCTTGGTGCGACGACGGCTCCGGCCAGCAGTGTAGCCTCGAAAACAGCACTTGTGCGGATGGCAAGTCGCAAAGTTGTCATGGCCGAGGACCCGAGTTCCAGGCCTTGGATCTCGGCGCAAAGAGCTGTTACGAAATGGGCCGCAGGCAATTTGCTGGAGCCCAGACTATTTATGTAAGTGGCATGCCATTTTTGCTTGCCTGTTTCTCTTTCACTTCGCTTATACACATCTATGCCTTCTTTCAATGGAAAAGGAGTTGTAACTTACGAAATCATAGGACAACCTGAAATCATCCACTACTCCGGTTACCGGCTCCACGGTCAAAGCCTTTCACTTCTTTCAGGATATGCGTTACTTTAACTTTACGTTGCCAGACGGAACCAAGGCTCAGACTTGCCCGGCCGCTCTTGGATTCTCTTTTGCCGCTGGAACTTCTGATTGGCCTGGCGCTTTTGACTTCGTTCAGGGCGACTCTGGTTCGCCAAACAACCCCCTTTGGTCACTTGTGGGTGGCCTGCTCAAGGCACCAGGCCCTCAGCAAGTTGCGTGCCAGCAGCCCAAGCCTGTTCTTTTAGACGTTGGTGAGATTTCGACGCCATACGCCTGGACGCCGAATATCGTAGACATTCAGGCGCTCCGTGTAGGCCAGTTTGTCATCATTGTGAGTCCTAGTGAAGCTACCACTATGGCCGGCCGGCGCTGGAAGGCCGCAGTTGCAAAGGAAGCAGCCACTTTCCTCGACGAGGACCCTATTGTCGTCTTGGGTGGTCCAGCAAACAGCTACTCTCATTACTGCGCAACGCCTGAGGAGTACGATATCCAGCGCTACGAAGGGGCCTCAACTCTCTTCGGCCGAAATGAGCTCAACGCCTACATCAATCTCACCGTCAGCAACCTGCACTACCTCCAACCTGGCTCGACCGGCACCCCCTCCCAAGGTGTCCTCCCTCCAGACAACCGAAAGAACATGATTTCATTCATTACCGATGTTGTCCAGGACAACCCGCCGATTGGCAAGAGCTTTGGCAACGTTTTGGTGCAGCCAAACTTGACGTACAATATCGGTGATGTTGTCAACGTCACTTTCCAGGGTGCTAACCCACGTAACAACCTCCGCCAAGAACAAACCTTTGCGGCAATCGAGCAGCAAGGCAGTGGCGGAACATGGACGCAGGTACGTGACGACTCGGATTGGTTCCTTGTCTACACCTGGCGAAGAACCAACTTCATCTTGGGACAGAGCGAGGTGGACATTACTTGGGAGACGTACGGCAATGCGCAGCCGGGAACATACCGTGTCAAGTATTACGGCGACTCCAAGGCACTGTTTGGAGGAGTGACGTCGTTTGTGGGAACGAGCAATAGTTTCACGCTCAAGTGAAGTAGAAGTTTGTTTAGGATTAGACATTGAATATTGTTGGCCTCGTATGAGCGTTCTCTGTGACTCCATACCGGTAATGAGAAAGTGTAGCCCCTAAGGCTCCTTGCTGATTATGACAAACTTGCTTTACTACATGACGCCAATGACACGGGTAGCCTCTCCTCTTTTGTGGATATGGAGGGATAAGATGAGAAGGGGATTTGATAGGATCATAGTACAGACATGGGGAGCTGCGTCCCGTTTCTCCCGTTCCCTTCGTACACTTGTTTACCTGATGCTCATGGCGGATGAGGCTTCGTGACACCAGGGGGGTGAGGCCTGACCCGGGAATTCGGGACCGGCCTCGTACGACGGGGTTTCTGAACGGAGCGAGTGTTTATGAGAGATTTTCTGTTTGAGTTGAAGATTGTTACATTGCTTCCGTTGGTTGGTTGTGGTTGTGGTTGTGGGACTGAATGCACTTGGCCGATGTTGCTGCTCCCGTTCTAGTCTGCTTGAAGTTGCGGACTTTTTTTGGGGGCAAGGATGAGACGGGATCTATGGGGGTGTGTTTTTGATTTAAGCTTACGGCACAAGGCTACGCATGATGGGCGGTGGGAAGTTATGCTTCTTCTTTTCTTGTATGGGGTTGATGGGCGTGGTGGTTCTGTCATCGGGTATCTTGAGGATATGGGCTTGGTCTTGTTGTTTCTTCTAGATGATTTGATGTGCTTCCTCCTATATTATGATCGGCAGCGCTGATTGATTATTATTTTCACACTAATTACCTCTCTCACGGGATTTGGCTCGATGAGTTCGTGACATCTTACTCTACACACCAACACATGTCGTGTGCATCTAGTTGTGCTGTAGTAGGTGAGCTTCTCTCGGGACCGCAGGGGGCTTGGAGGCACGAAACATAATGTGCTGCTTGGATATTGAGAGAAAAGGACGAACCGGTTCAAAACTGATACCCTGTCATGTATTTGCTTCCTCGGACGACTGACTACGTCCATCTCAAGTTGAAAGTGCACTTCCGGGACGGCTGTGGAAGCCCGACGACGGCACAATTTGTGTAATAACGTTCAGTCTATGCATACTATCCCATAGTCACTCGGACTTGTCCGTACGAGGATTTTTTTCTTCTCTCTTTTTCCCGCAGCGGTGACTAACCACTCAAGCATATGCAAGCCACATTTTCTCTTCCCAGTCTATTGGATGGGCACCAAGCGGCCTGACGGCACCCAGACGGGAGAGGGTGGCAGCACGCGGCGAAGTAGAAAAAAGCCAGCCAACTAGCTGAGAAAAGGGGGGGAAGTTAATTTAGATTCATGTCAACAACATGATCTTGTGTTATCCCGACAGCAGCGGGATGAACACCGGAGAGGTCTTCTAGTGAGAGTCGGGACGGCATATTGCCGTTGGGTTTCGTATCCTCTCTTCTTTGGAGTGCAGCTTGTCCACTTGCAGCCGCATAGATGACATTGTTCATGTAAAACATGATGGGAGATGGCCACGTACAGAAACTTTGGCCAACACAACAGGTGTGACTTCGTTGTTACTGCAGTCTGTGGAACCAAACTTGTTAGATATGGTGCCGTGCCTTCCCCCCCCCCCCCCCCCCCTCGTCCCCAGCATAGCTAGATCGAATGGGATTGGACTTGACTTCCATGTGACTGAGACGAGGCAAACAACGACGAAAGTGCGAAATCCAGTTTGATTGTGCAGCTTTTTGGGGTTGCCAAATCATGTGCTCCTCAACCGAGGCTAATGAGGCGAGGGGGAACCATGGGATGAATCCTGCTACTCGGCCTCTGCGCGTGTGAGATGCCAACCAGAGACGGGCTCTGTAGACGCCATATTTTTCTTCCGCTTCTGGCATCCATATAAAACTCAGCAGCTCTGAGAATTCCATGATTCATCTGAGCACTTGGCCGGTTACGGGCAACACACGTACAAGTCAGCATTCAAGCGCCGTGAGACCAAGCAGATGGCGATGTGACATTTCGCTTTTCTGCATGTCTCGGCTGGCTGCCTCCTGCAGAGCGTCCTGGCTCCCTCGTGACGTCCTGCTTTCAAGGTCCCGACTATTCATCACCGACTCTTTGGCCAAGGAGAAATCATGGCGTATCGCTTAACGTGACTGGGACCCAATACTCTATCCAAGCCACTTCCGCCTCGCTCACCGACTGCAAAGAAGATTAAGCAGCAAACAAGCGGCTCCGGCTTCCGGCCCACATGGCGGTGCCGCGAGCCGTCGTTCGGAAGCGAGGGGCCAGATGCCAAATGGTATCGCCAAGTACACGACGGTTTGTTGTCAAGACATGATGCCCAAGGAGACAACAAGTCTAATGACGACGATGGAATCCCGCGGCCCAGGTAAATTGCAGCCGCCAAATGGATACTATTTTAGATAAGGGAAAAAAAAAAGGAAGCAGTTCCAAGACCCGAGTCCCGTTGGTGTGCAATTTGGTGCCTAACAAACACCTGTACTAGTACGTACGTACACCCAAAGATACGTGGATGCCAAAATCATGCCTTGCAAAGCAATCTGCGAGTTGCGTCGGGTGGGGGGCCTCCTTCGCGGGATGGCTTGGAATACAAGGGAATGGAAACGCGGGTGGCTGAAGGCAGAGGAATAAGCTGGGAAAAGGAAAGAAAGCCATTACAAGTGGCTAGGCGCCGTCTTTGTGCGCTCGGCCGCAAAGTGCCAACCTACCTATGTGCTCGTATAGTCATCTCATCCCACAGGTGAGACCCCAAGCGGCCAAGCAGGCGTGACCTGTACAATGTCTTGCGTCGTGCAGCGCGCAGATGATATCATGAGGACCGTCCATTTCCGAGGGAACAAAATGGCTGAATCTAAGTAGCGGCTCGATTTCTGGCGATGGGCTGCGGGGCGGGAGAGATCTTTGCGCCAGGGATGTCTAGATGGTGCGGTACTGTTAAGATTTGAGTTCTTCGCTGGGCCTGTCGTACTAAGCACCTCAATGCGACCTGATTCCAGAGCGTCGGCTCCCTCTCCCATTGTTTCAGTCGGTGGGTAATTCTCTCATGATCTGCATCTCCTTTGAACGGCTCGAGTGTTAGTGCGCGAGCTGCGAAACGAAATCTCAAGTAGTGTCAGGTACGTACATGGCTCCAAATGTCAAATAAGCGCAAATGGTTACACCTGAGCAATGTCTCAAATCCCCTTTTCTTCTCCGCACCGGTGTGGAAGAGGAAGCATAACCCCTTCGCAACCCCAGCATCTTCTCTCCATGCTACTTACGGAGTAGGTAGTAGTCCAAGGTTGCGCGTGTACTCGTACTTCTTGGTACTTGATCGAGGCGCCAAATCTGCGTCGTGTCGTGTCGTCGTGTGTCGTGTCAACTGTTTGGCGCAATGGGCAGAGAGAGAGAGAGAGAGAGACAGAGTCTGCCTATCCACATCTTGCTGTGCAAGAGATATCACAGCGTCGCACAACATATATGAATATTGTGCCTTGGGACGACATCATATAGCTCCCTGCCTGTATTTAGGTATGCACACTTTAGTCACGCACACACTCACATACTAGGCTGCCTTCGTGCCTTACTTGGTCCCTTTAGGGACGCACACCAAAGCCCGGTCCTTTTGAACTGAATGAAGCAGGAAAACAAGATCGAGAGACCCGCTCTGATGCCCAACTCACGCCCCTTTTCAGCCTATCGTCAGTCAGTCGTGTGTGCTTAGTTGTCACCGTCAGGATGCCCCGCCGTCATCCCGTGCTCACTTTTTTTTTCTCCCCCTTCCCTGCTGCTTTCTTTTTCTCGTTGGCTTCTTAGCTTTTCCCTCCCTTCCTTCGGGGTCCAGATATTCGACCCTTTGTACTCCGTATTGTACAAGTATTGTCGCATGTATTGATACACGATTCCAGGCGCAGGGCTAGAAGCAATGCGCTGGCATTTCGTTTTTAGATCCTCTGGAGTCGAATGGTTCAGACTTCGCGATGCCGCTTGAGTGGGTGGTAGTACATGGCATACAGCGACTTCAGCCTTAACACGCATTAAGTGGCATCACCGCTAATGCAGTCGTCGTGTGCTCCACAGACCTGCACCGCAGAACTGTAGTACATTCGTGTTTAGCTGACATTGAGATCCTGCGGTATGGGCTCCAAACGTGTGTGGACCACCAAGAATAAATAACCGCTCCAAAATGAAGGGAGCGGAAGAGGAGAGACAGTCTTTTTATGATAGAGCCGTGCTCAAAAAAGAAACTCATTCAGTGCCAGCGTGACGTGAGCTTCTCATCGTTGGGCATTCAGACGCCGCTTTCCCATCTGCCACTCGTGTTGTGATGATATTATGGCCCAGCAGCACCGAGCAGTACTCGTAATCCGCAATTTTGCTCTACACATAGAGGTACCGACCAGCCTAGTAGGAACTAGTAAATTGTCAGCTGGACCTCCCTCGATCTACTCGTACTCACGTCTCCAGTTGGTTCGTCGCCTAACACATCCACGCCAAAGGCATGTGCACTTTGTATGTATATGTGCGCGTATGCACATATAACAAACGCCCATAGATGCACGCCCGCCCTGCCAGCAATCTCGACATCCCAAGGGGGAAGCATCCTAGTGGCTGGCTCTTGCAACACAACCTCAGCGCATTCAACAAGACCACTTGGTACGTTGACAGGTAGCCGATGTTGCAGACAGCCTCCATACCTGACGGCATATTGGTCCCAAGTCATATGCATGTATGCAGCCATGGCTCAGGAGAGTGGTCCCTTTCAGGTAGTCTCGCAGCCAGAACACCGGTTCGGTTCCTCTCTCTTCTTTTTTGTTTCCATCTCTTTCTTTCCTGGCTTCCCCATCCGTATTTCACATACGTACCCACTCAGCCCTGCTGCTTAGATGGGAGGGGCCATGTACGAGTATGTGTTTGCCAGCAACTGGCAAGCTGGCGACAAGGTGTCGAGACAACTCATCGAGCCATGAACTTGGTGCCCGGGATTGGGATCCGGCGGACACGCCGGCACCACCAGACGCCAGCAATTCTGAAAGCTGTACTCCGTATGACTCTGTATTCTGGCTGACAGCGTGGATGGGACCTGCTCCGCACATGCATTAGCACTGCCTGGATTGCCTCGGAGTACAGTAAATGCTAATGGGTAGCAAACTTATAAGAGCCGCGTCACACGGGGCTGTCGACCGGGGAATCAGTGGTTCACGGCCGAGCTGGCATCAAGGTGAGTACGGAGCACGGAGTGGCTGGTTGCGCGACAGCGCAGAAACTTGGCTTTGACGGCTTCACACCCCCAAGGCATATTGGCCCAAAGCAGTAGTGCCACAGAGCCACAGTCGTATGCCTTGGTCGGCAGAGATGGTACCAAGATAGGCAGAAAGAAAAAAGAGAGATTCAGCAGTGAGAGGACGAGCAGTGCTGATTTGTATGCACCAATTGTATCGGGTGGGTAAGGGTATTGATGATGACTGAATCCCCCTGGTCGTTCGGCAGACGTATCACGGCTCAGAATCCAGCAGCGCCGATACTTGGGAGAAACGGAGGCGGCGGCGTCCCCCTTGTCAGCCTCTGCTGAACGGCTGCTGTATGCTGAAGCTGGTGAGCAACGGATCAGCCATCGTGCCCATTGTGGCCCAAGAAGTGATTTTTTTAGCCATCCATGCATGCAACGTGTATGTGGGTATGCTTGCTGGTGTGGGTGGTTTATATGCCTGTATGCATGGCCGCAGTATGAGTACGAGTAGGTATGCTCGCGCCTGCGCTTGGAGGTGAAAGACGGAGATGCTCTAGGTATCTATCACGACATCTCAGTCAGTCAGTCAGTCAGTCTGTCTGTCTGTCTTGTCTCTATTCCCTTTCTCGATACCTTAGGCACCCAGCCCGTCTTGACGTCAGGACCTCTACCTCTGCGGTACCCAAAGACATAAGACATCTCCATAATATTCGTCCGCATCTGTGGTAAGTGACAAGTACAAGTAGCAGCTGTCGGCAAGGGCGAACAGCTGCCTCCATACAAAAAAAAAAAAGTGCACAGACCTTAATCTGTCCGGTGTGGGGCTCACCGGCAGTAGTCCCGCGTTTGCTCGGCGGTGGCTTCCTTGTCACTCTCCCATCAAGTCAAGGTACCTTAGGTACTCAATAGGGCCTTTGTAGTACGGGGTAAGGGGTATGGAGAAGTACGAGGTACTATGAGATGCTGCCCTCCGCGCCGCGTGGTTTGGGCTGGGACCGGGTATCGAGTACGGGGAAGATACCTGTTCAGCGTCGCCAGGGGCAGGGGCATTGACTTTGAACATCGCCGTGCCTCCCATTGGCATGGCGGCTGAGATCCGGCCTAAGGGCGCTAGTAAAGACTGGACGCATTGTGCCTGTGTTTTCACTTTGGGATATCGTTTGGCGGTGCCATCTTTATCTCCCAATTTCTACTCGTCGTGTGCTCTGCTGATGCTGATACTGCCGAACCCTGTGCTCATATCAGTAACTTCATTACTCATCTGGAACCTGGAGAACGAAGAAAAGACAAGCAAGTCTCAGACATTTCCCTCCGAGTGCGGTCATGTCATGCTGGCGCGCTGGGAATAGGCGAGCAACAGCACAGGACGAGATGGACGCCAAATGCTACCTCAACACAGCACAGCACAACACAACACAGCAAAAGCACCAGCGCATCGCTCCCACACACACGCACTGACAATTCACACCCCACCCTCCTACTGGTAGACTCAAGCTCAACCTTGAAATTACATGGACTCCATCCATTGGTATCCCGTACACCAATACTTTGCCGGTGCAGGGGGGACTCAAGTCGAGCCAGAAAAAGAAAGCAGACAATCACCACCCACCGCAGCCCCAGCAAATGATCCCGGCTCCATCACACTCGTCCGCCTCCAACGGAACAGCTGCTTGAATTGAAGCTTGCTTCTTTGGCCCCATGCTCGCCTTGTGCTCCCCATGCTAGTCGTCTTTTGTTGACCCCCGGTCCTGGGCTACATCTGGCAGAAAATCCAGCAGCGGCGTCAGAAAAAGATAATGGCCCTCTCTACTGTTGTCTCTGCTCGGCCATCATCTCCCCCTTAACGTCGTCGATGGACCAGAATAGAAACCCAGTGGACAAATGATGGCATCTAGAGAGACGCCTCCTTGTACGCCTTGCCGTCCATTGTAATATTTGTACTCCCCTTTGCCTTGACCGTTGTCTAGGCCCTCTTACATGCAGTCTGCCGCAGCCGCTCCGTGTCAAACACGCAAGCATTGACAGCGCAATCACCACCTCGACGCCTAAATTTGATACCAAGACTCTCGTTTTTTTCTCCGGCCCGCCTGCATCTAATTCCTACTAGCTTCTCTCCGGCTGCCACATCACACACGGCTGCTTCTCATCTGCTGGGGCTCCCCCCCTAGTCCATCGTCTCGGATGATTCATCCTCGTCCACTTCATCTCTCCACCAGGCTCGAGAAACAGGACCAGCCCCCGTCAGGCCGAGTCCACCACGATATAAGACATCGCGTCTGCGCCGTCTGAACCACAGACTCCTCTCTCTCTCTCTCTTCCAACCCGCCATCCCCAGACCAGTGCTTTGACCGTCTCGATCAACGCAAAAGTGCTCAGATTCACCCCACACGCCGCCTTTCCTGCTTTGGATATAGATACTCCCTTGAGATCCCGCCATCCCTCATTCCAGCCTTTGCTCGATCCGCCATACTATATAATACCTATAAAGTCTGCCACGCCTCACCTCTCTTCTCTTCGACCATTGGCCTCTTCGACGCTCGACACCGTCATCTACGCAGTCCTCTTCTCGCCCCTTTGCTTCTCCTCGACCTCGAACATTTACACTACACCAGTCACACCTATCCATTACCTACCTATAATACCCAAAATGTCGTCCACCACCTCCTCTGCTTCTTCCTACACCTCTGGCGCAAGCTGGCAAGAGCGCCTTGAAGGTACGAGTGGCCACATTCACCATTGACCCTCGCCTTGACATGACTGACTTGTTATATAGAGGCTTGCCGCGATGCTCAAATCATGCCCCCCACTTTCCAGATTGTGTCTGATCGCCGAGGTATGGCACACATTCTCTCCTACCTATGAGGCACTTGATTGCATCCATGAGCTAACAGATTCTGGTTTCCAGGCGGCCGAACAGCTTGGTCCAGCCAAGTCACAATCCGGGGTCAGACTCTCGCAGCACGATACTGGTACGATGGCAAGAATCTCAACAACGCCAAAGAAGATGCCGCCGAGTGCGCCCTGAACTGGTTGAGCAGGGCGGCTTGGTGAGCAGTCACCGCTACTTGCATGCCCAGTAGCATTGTTCGCTGATGCTACGGAATTTTCGCTGCCCGCCACTAGCGATATCGAGGATGCAGCTCAATGTCTTGCATACCTGGCTTTTCATTCCTTCACTTTGCCTACTTCTTTCACTCTCTTATTATTTTCTTTGTGGGGTTTCATCAAGTTTGGAGTTGGAGTACAGAGAAAGAAAGCCTTCCATCGTGGGGTCATAAAGAGGACGGCTATGGGAACGGCGCAATTTGCAATTTTGCCATGTTTTGGGAACTTCTCTCTTGATCTATCGGGAATCTTCTCTTCTGGCCTTTTACCGTGATTGCTCAATACCCTTGGAGGCCACTCAGCCCCAATGAACAGCATTGTCCGTGGAAGATACAAAAAAGGGCGGCACACGACCACAGATCCTTGTCACGCTGCGTTGGTATCGCGATTGCGAAGATGGAATTTGTTGTATTGGACTAACGAACTTGTTCATTTGTCTGTTTGTTTTTGCTTTTTTTTTTTTCTTGCTTTTTTTTTGCTAGGGTTTTGATATGAATTTTTGCTGGTCTGATTTTGTTTGGTTTGATTTTTTTATCAGTTGGGAGGGCTATTTCATTTTGCATTTCGATCTCAATATCAGGAAACGCCAAAGACGAATGCTGTATTATGACGAGTTCAAGAATGATGGAAGAATGGCGACGGCGCATAGCCCAATAACGAGGGTGGAAGGTTGATACTAATAATTACCTACCATGTTTGTCAATTCGAAGAAAAATAGGAAGCTCCGCATTGGAATCGCATGACCTAGGAATGGGCCGGCATGTGAGCAGCTCCAAAGCTGCTCGATGCTATACTTGTGCTTCGTGCTTCGTACACCGTAAAAGCCTCCGTATCCCAGACTTGCTCGAGTGGTTACGGTAGGACGAGGTCATGTGGCCAAGGAGGAAATGAGAGCCCCGACCTTGGCGTCCAAGGGATGGGCAGCTGCCAGTCAATGCAGTGGAACAAACCGTGCAAGTGCAGGGATGGGTTAGATTCATCGGTCAAGCCCATCTCAGATGAGCATGCAAGGATGGATGAGCATCGTTGCGGGATGACATAATCAAGTTGGAGTTGGATTCGGACCGGAATTGTTCCGATCGGCACAGCGACGGCGGTGGTGGGCGGCTGTAATTTTCATGGAGGGACATTGGAAGGCGATCCCGCGAAGTGTCGACGACGAAGAATTGCGCCTTGGGAGCCCATTTGGTAGCACCGGAGCACCACCATGGCTTCAAGATTGAAGATCTGGGGCGCATGCAGGACCCTGGCGGTCCGGATGCAGCCCGTCCGCCTTGCGGCTCAGCCATTCCGAGCCCAGGCTTCATCGACTCGATTCTACGCCGACGATGCGACCAACAAATCCTCCAAACCTCCGAGCGGTGCGAAGAGAGAAGCTTCCGGATCGGTTGCCGATTCAGAACCGAGAAGCGCCAGGGCTACTGAGGGCGCCTCTGAAGAATTGACCCAGAAAGCCTCGCAAGATGTTGGTTGATTCCTCCCCCCTCCCCCACAAGTCGAGTGTACCTCAAGTGCTGACCAGCTGGGAACGTAGACATCTTCATCACAAGCGTCATCGATTGAAGCGCTGGACGATGCGACCTTGGAACAGATACTATATGGCGGCCGACCCGTAACAAGTCAGCGGGAGGGCGGCTTGACAGCGGCGCAAGAGGAGGCTCTATATCGCGAGGGTGTCATTCCCCCACCAGAGCAGGCGGAAGCCATTGTTGCTGCCGGGTCGCAGTCAATAGTCCCCGTTGGCTCAGAAGTGCAAAACGCCGGCCACAAGTTTGGACTTCCTCAAAAGCCTTATCCAGACGGGTTCAACGTCAAGAAGCGATACCACCCCGTGCTGGAGCAAATCACCAGGCTCCTGATGCGCCATGGAGAACTCAGTGTTGCGCAAAGAGTAAGTCATAATGCAGGCCGCCATAGCACCAACTCGGATTACTGACAGCTTTGCTTTAGAATATGGCTTCTGTCATGAACTTCTTACGAACGTCGCCCGCCCCCATCTACAGCCCGAAATTCCCCCTATTACCAGGGACTCCGCCCGCCGCCCACCTCTCTCTTAACCCCGTCCTCTACATCACAATCGCCATCGACTCGGTTGCGCCGCTCCTCAAAGTAAGGAACATTGCCGGCGCTGGCGGAGGTGGCCGCGCCCTGGAACTCCCCGTCCCCCTCGCCGTCAGGCAGCGCCGAAGGATGGCGTTCCAATGGATCCTGGACGTCATCAACAAGAAGCCCTCGAAAGGCAGTGGGCGGAACCAGTTTGCCCATCGGATAGCTGAGGAGATCATCGCCGTGGTGGAGGGCCGGTCGAGCGTCTGGGAGAAGAGAAAGCTGGTACACAAGCTTGGCACGGCGGCTAGAGCCAACGTGGGATCCAACAAGCTGAAGACGAAGAAGAAGAAATAAACGACGTGATGCGACGGCGGATTTTGAATGTATATTAGATGTGTATTCTACGGCAGCGAACAGGTAGATGGGAAAAAAAATAAGAGGCGGGTTCGTGAGAAGCTTTGAATAGGCTTGTACATTACGTTAGGTACCTAGTAGAACAACTTGCGAAACCAAGTCAAAGCAAAAAACAGTGTCAGTTTCAACAGTTCAACGTATGTACGTATTGCCCATTGAATTGATGCTTTTTATATGCACGCGCACTGCAAACACTGGCTCCATAACAAGTATAGATCAGCACATTTACCTAAATAAATGCACATCACGGACGCCCCTCTAATCCGGCCTGCTGTACAAAGTATCGCCTGCATGTGACCAACAGGCTCGGCTCTAATTCATACCTACTAGGTAGTACCTACGCACACCCAAAAAGAGAGCAACTGGGAGGCGGCCCCCGATCCGGGTAGGTAGATCAAGCCCATTTTTAAGGTTAATAGGACGAGCCAGACCAAAGAATGGCCGTCGCACGTAGAGCAGTCCATGGATCCCAAACACCCAATGAGAGCACTCCAAGGCCGGCGGTTTAGCGGAGTAGCACAGGGCAGTGCAAAACATTCAAAGTTATAATTCAGCTATGAAGCGGGCACGGAGTTGAGCCATGGCTGCGGGTTACACAATGAGGAGCGATAAGCTCAGCTTCTCTACTCTCTTGATTCCATCGTCAACAGTTAACAGGGTGGCGAAGGTGAGGCTAGCAGCAGGGCCCAGCATCTCTCGTTGGCTGGGAAAACCGACCCCCCTTTTTCTGACCAGGTAGGTATGCACGAGGGCATGCAATGCGACTGCTCTCCCTTGCGTCCGAATTAAACTCAATCGCGATGCTGCTGTGCTGCCGGGCTAGGGGAAGCCACGGGCTGCTAACGAAGGGCCGGGCACGTTTAGGGGCGTTGGGGGCCAAAAGATGAATTCTCACGATGGCACGAGGTGAGGAGGATGGCCAACCATCACCTCTATGAAAAGCATCAGGTTGGATCAAGAGAATCGATGTCGAGCACCACTGAGTTGGAGAATGGGCACTAGACTAGACAGGTACCTAGCAGTTATAGCACGTCCGTCCAGTAGCTTCAGGGCGTGCCAGCACAGCTCGTTCCGCTAAACGGAGCTTCGTCACTGCCCTACGAAGCCCCTCCCCTCTCACTGGAGCGTTTTAGGCTTCCCCCAGGCTCCTCCATCTTTTCCCGTCTCGGACCTGCTCCGGCTATCATCTTCCAGACGTGCAACCACCGACTCCAAGCAGATTTGAGCAGAACAAATCCACCAGGTAGCACAACTTATTGACGCATTTTCACCCGCCCTCAACCAAGAGCCGCGGAGAATATCGCTACAGCTGTCACCGCCGAGAGGGGAACAGAATATCAAATCTCGAAAATCACACTCCGGGAAGAAAGAGAAAAAAAAAAGGGCCCACCGATCAAGCTCACAGCATCCCCCGTCTTCTCCCCTTCTCCCTCCCGGAATCTCCATCGTGTGCCTCACCGGATCCAGGTCTGCTCCTGAGAATCGTCCCATCGCCCTGCGCCTGCGCCATGATCTAAGAGGCGCCGCGCACCCGTTGCTTAGCCGCTTTCCTGCTCATGCACAATGCTGCTTTGGCCTACAACTCGGACCCAATCGACTCGGCGTCGACTTGATCGAAAGCTGCCCCGCTAGCATTTGCGGCGGCCTCCCACCCGTTACACATTCCCCATCGAAGCTATCGCAAGCATCAATATATCGGATCCTGCCGCGGCCAGCAGCACGTGTCTGCGGCGTTGAGAGCAATTAATTCGGCACGTCGGGCCATCACCCATTGCCTGCTCGTGGGCCATCGTCTTCCGTCTCCTGTCCTTGACATCAACGATTGTCTGGACACATCTGCGATCACAATCGCCTCCTATCCCACAAACAAGATACAAGCCTGACCGGCTTCAACCGTCACCATGGCGAACAACAATAATAACAAATTCCGTCCCATGAGTATCGATGCCATGCTCGATATGGAGCGGCAAGAGGTTCTGGCTCTGCTGGAGCGATCTAATGAGGCTCCTGCTCCGTCGGCAAGGGGCGGTCGGTCAGATTCGCCGTATGCAGCGCGTTCTCCAGTCCGGAGCATGCTGGACATTGCCGAAGAGGAGATCCCCCCCGGCAGCACCCCTTCGTCTACCAGCAGAACTACCACTGCCACTCAGGGCCCAGTGAGAAGCATGCTGGATGTTGATGCGCCGCCCTCCCCGCAGCTGGTCCGCAGCATGCTCGATATTAGTGGCCCTGTGCCGGACTCTCCTAGGCGGACGGGTAGAAGCTCAACACCAAGCTCTCCTCTGATGCCCCCCAGTGAGCTCTTCAGACCGCAACAGTCTTCTGGCTTGGCACCGCATCCACGAAGCAGATCTGATGCTAGCATCAAGTTCGCCGAGCCTGCGCGTAGCTCCCGAAACGACCCGATCGCCAACTACCAGTTTTCTAGTATATACTCGCATGGCTCGGGTTCCCAATCCTCAAAGGTGAAATGGTCGTCTTCGAGAAACAGCAAGCGAGAGAGCGGAGGGTCCCTAGGAGATGTCTTGAGAGGCTCTGACGGTGGACTCCAGCTTCCTGCGGATAGAGGCCGATCTCCGTTGGGTGGCTCTCGCCTTTTTAACAACCAGTCCAAGTCGCCCCAGACTCCAAATCGTCGTTGGGGAAGTAGGTCTCGATCACCGGCGACCTTTTCCACACCACAGCTGCCCCCTGGCAAGGCTCTTTTGAACGATGGCCAGGTTGTTAACCTCAATAATGCCTATCGGAAATTGTCAGACGCGAATCTCATTCAGTCTAGCGGAAGCTTGGCGCAACTGGCTATGCGGAAAAAGTCTGGGGAAGCTGGGGAGGGCAGGCTGGTCAAAGACTATGTTGGGCCGGATGGCGAGCAGCTTGGCTCGAGTGACGAAGAAGAAGAGGAGTCATCCGAAGATGAGGATAGAGGACGCAAGAAGTCTCCTCGATCACTGATACACGATGCCGAGCCAGACAACAAACAGCCCGCCACCGGCAGCAGCTCGCAATCAGGGGGCCGGCAGGCACTGAGCCTGCTCGCGGCGGCGGAACAAGAACGTAAGCGAACCGAAAGAGGCCTCGTCGAATGCGGGCAGCCAAAATATGACTGACTTTGTAAACAGGATCGCAAGTGGCTTCTCAGCAAGCTCAATACCAGTACCGCTCCCTGTTTGAGGAGCCCGAGATCAAGGTAACAACGGCCACTGGAGACACCACAAAGCCCTCCAAGGCCAACAGGGGCGTTCACCCCGTCACCAGCTACGACCAAGGTCCGGCATCGAGGACGCCATCTGTCATGGACTCGGATGAGGAAGCCGACATGGACGACATCAAGAGGGCACAAAACCTGTCCTTCAACATGACCAACATCTTGCAAACGCCAGAGGCGCACCGCGCCATTCGCATCATCTACCGCGGAGATTACACTAGAATGGTTCAGGCCGCCGAAGAAGAAAACCACAGGCTGAGGAAATACCTGGTAGCCACCGACCTTAGCGACGAATCAACGCATGCCCTCGAGTGGGCGATTGGTACAGTCCTCCGAGATGGCGATACCTTGGTAGCGATCTACTGCATCGACGAGGAGACGGGCATCGTCACGGGAGAGGGTTCTCTGGTGCCAGACGAGTCAAAGGCGATGAAGGAGCAGGCAGCGGCCATCAACCTGATGGCCAACACAAAGCTCGTGCCGGCGCAGGTGAACTTGGTCTCCGAGTTTAAGCGCAGCTCAGGACTTTACCTACGGAGCGATTCCAACGCTGGCACGCCAAGCGGCTCGCCCGCGCCGCTGTACCGGGGTGACCGCTACAAAGCCGAGCAGGAGCGTAGTCGCGCCGTGCAGGAGATTACAGACAAGGTGCTCCGTCTCCTGAGGAAGACTCGGCTCCAAGTCAGGGTGATTGTAGAAGTCCTGCACTGCAAGACCCCCCGGCATCTCGTGACCGAGGTGATTGACCTTGTCAATCCCACTCTGGTTGTGATTGGGAGCCGGGGCCGGAGCGCGCTCAAGGGGTATGTGTCGTGCTTGAGCTTTATTTCTAGAAGAGGAGGGTTCGCTAACCAAAGACGTAGTGTCATTCTGGGGTCCTTCTCCAACTATCTGGTTACTAAGAGTTCGGTGCCGGTCATGGTTGCACGCAAGAAACTGCGCAAGCAGTCCAAGTACAAGCGAACGCCGGTGAAGCAGGTGAACAACATCAGCAACCCATCGGCCAGAAGCCTGGCCAACGCCAAAGTAGACTAGAGGTCCTCCGAGCTCCAAGGCCCTTGAAGCCCGCCAAGCTTCGTGGATCTTGGCCGTCTAGGGCAAACGCAGAGAAGACTGATATCGCGGCTTTTTTTTCTTTTCTTTTTTTTCCCCCACGCCCCTCCATTCCACACTTCCACACACAGGGGGGAGGGATCTCTGACCGGGGGAGGGAGAGAGTGAGCCAACCACATGTTGAGCGGGTTGACCACGGGGGACAAGCGCACGTTACTATTGTATAAACTGGGTATAGTAGTTCAAGGGACGAACTAGCAGCAGCGGAGCCAAGGCGCGAGACGGCGTTGACTTTTTTTTCCCTTTTTTGTTTCTTTTTTTTATCAAGTATCCTTCTTGCTCATTTTAGTCTCTCCTTGGAGACTTCAGTTTGCTTTTTTTCTTATCAGGGTGTGATGCGTTATGAGTCTGGGTGTGCTGCTTCAAGGGCAAATCGGGTAGGAGTTGAACCAAACAGGCCATGATAAAACCACAAATGGAAACATAGCGTCGATTTCTTTTTCTAGCCGCTCATCTGATACACTCACTAAACTAATGCAACTGCGTCATATAGCATGCACGTGCTGAACCCTTGATGAGCCATATCAGCAAGTGCCGTATTACCTGCCCGTAGACATTTTGGTGAGCGTGGACTTTGTACGGTGAGCGATGACTTCTCATGTGACTGCGTTTAGCTCGAGGGTTTGTGGGGCGAAGCAGGAGAGTCTTTTTTGGTAATGGTTGATGCACGGAATGCTACTGTAAGGTATCTGCTAAGGTATGGAGTACCTGCTTGGTAGATCGATGGAGCATTCTCGTGGAATGTACAGCGTACCTAGTCTCTACAAAGCAAAGCCGACGGTGCTACGATTCAGTGTCAGTTGCATTTACCAAGCTGCTAAGTTGCAAAGGCATCTGGGCTTGTTGGACTTGCAAGGATGGGGAGGATTCAAAGGGTCCGCACCTTGGGACGATCCGCGGGTGACGAGGATCGACTGCGAGTGTGGCATGGATGTCTCTCTTTTTTTTTCCTTTTTTCTTTTTCTGCGGGTGCCTCCGGTCTAGAAAGCTCAGATTTGGCGGTGCCATGTACTAAGCAAGTCTGGTTTAGTTTCCCTTGATCTGGCTTCGCTTCTCCCTTTTTTTGTCTCGCCTCAGTTGAGGAAAAGCAAGCGAGGGAAAAAGCAAAGAATGGACGGATCAGCTCAAGGGAGGGGGTGGTGTGGCATATCCCACGAGATGCTATAGCTTGGCTTGTTCGACAAAAAAAAAACAATGGGGCGATGCCAAACTGACTGGCAAAGTGCGTGCATGGTACTTGTACTCGTACATGTCGATTAGCATCGATTAGCACCAAGAGAGACGGAGAAAGTAGGCCGAAGAGATGCTACAGGACAAGCTTCGTGATGGAGGGGTGGCGAAGCTGGTGGGAGAGGGAGAAAGAAGAAGAAAAGCCCACTAATTGCGGGGTGATAAGAGATAACGGGAGCAGCCTAGTGGCTGGAAAAGGGCCAGAGGGCGGGAAGACGACGGACGGGAGCGAGCAATAGCATTTGATTGAAGCAGCAAAGTATCCGTACCATGGGCAGACAAGACCAAACCGCCACCAGCCATGTGTCTGTTTTGCTGTTTTGATGCGATGCTGCAGGTAAGCTATGGCTGCATTTGACGAATGAGCGGATTGCGCGCTCTCACGCTATCCGGCTCTTTCTGTGGACACGGCACATACGAGTACCTAGAGCAGAGCAGTCCTGCAGCCCACAATGGTGGCATCCTGACTGGCCCTGCCCGTTCTGTGGCGGATTGACAGCAAGGACGGGCAGACACCAGGTGGGGGGTTCGAGCCGGAGGGGACCATGGACCATGAATGAGATGGCGGAGGAGGGGAGGGAGGACAAGGGAAAGCAAGACACTGACTGCTGGGTCCCCCCCAGGTAGCGAGCAGAGCAGAACAGAGCCGAGCAGAGGGACAAGAACAAGAGCAGGGACTCAACCAAGGGGGGAGGGGTGGCCTGTTCAAGATGGTCTGAAACGGCGGACGGAGATGTGAGCAGCACGCCTGATTGGCCGCGCCGGCTGGGTCAGTGTCGTGCCACGAGGGCGGCCCAGCCTCTCACGATTGCTGCCACCCCAACACGGTCAGCCATTGCGCGAAGGGGAGTGGCCGCTGCCGGGGCTGGCGCCAATCTTCCAGTCACGACTGCAGGGCTGGGGCTTGTCGAGTGCCCCAGCGTTGGGAGAAGAAGCTCAAAAGTTGGGTACGAAGGAGAGGGGGGGAGGCTTCTTGCAAGAGACAGAGAGCAGGAAAGACACGATTGTTCGGAAACAAGTCCAAAACAAAAAGACAGAACCGAGCAAGAGGGGAAAATAAAGAAGAATAGCCGACGCTGACGCCGTTGGAAAAGAAGACGCCGAAGAGGGGGGAAAAAAACACAAGGACAAGCCAACGATTTCATCGCCCGCCTGCCGCTCTCCCGCACCATCGATCGCTGCCCACTGCCAGTGCCAGGGTTGTTCGGGTTTCCTGACGTCTTCCCTCTTTCTCTTCTCCGGTCTCTTCTCCTTGCAGGCCACTGCGGAATCGACCGAGCGGGACTATCTATTTAGCTCGTCGACCTTGGGAAGAAAGCCTGCCTGGGTCGAGTCGAGTCGAGCCTTTTCCCCAACCTACCTTGCCTTGCCTGTCATTCCATCCACGCCTGTCCTACTTGACCTAGTACCGAGTACATTCGCACATACTCCATCCAGACAGACACACGGCGTACACCTACCGCACTGCCGGGGTCTGGACAACGCGAAAGAGTTGCAAGGCCAGGCCAAGCCCACGGCCGACTACCGACCGGACACACCTTTCTTTAGTCCCATCCCGCTGGGCCTTGTCCGCCCTCAGACTCTCCCATGTATTCGCTTTTGACGGTGAATCAGCAGGTCTCCCTGATCAGCGTCACTGTCACTCCCAGCACCTTTCTGGCTGCGCTGCTTGTTCTTCTCGTCTTCGTCAGCTTCTACCTTCCACAGCTGCCATCGCTCAACCTGCCACGAATCACCCTGCCGCGCTTCTTAACCGCCGCAAACGACGACAACGCATTGCCACCGTCGCCTACCTCGCCCTCCCGACAGCTTGTACTGCGCGACCAGTCGCTGACCATCTACCGCCGCGACAGGAAGGAATCATCATCATCCTCCTCCTCCTCCTCATCGTTCAAAGACCGCTTCAGAAAGGAACCCAAGGACCACTACAAGGAGAGGGACTACTACGCCAAAGAGAGCGACCATGGCCGATCCCCAAGAAAGGCTCGACGCCTCATTACGGGATTTCGAGACTCCGGCAAGCCCGCTGTCTACGACGAGGAACTCGTCCGTTCTCCCCCCCAGCGAGGCGGCGATAGAGGACGATCTCCTAGCGGACCTGGACGTCGCGTCCGCCGGTTCCTATTCTCCTCCAGCGTGGCGGAGGCTCGCCAACGGTAGTCGAAGCAACGGTTTCTGGCGGCCGCCGTCGCATGATGCGCTCGGCGCAATGGCCCCGATGCGCCTGGCCATGCGCAACACCCCGTTCAGCGAGCGCGACGACGACGACGATGACGACGACGACTTGGACCACGACCTGGACAACCAGAACGATATTCTGCAGAGGGCGATCCGCACGAGGCTTCCCACCGGCAGCATGAGCCCGGACAAGGTGAGGAGCCGGAGTCCAGAGGGACACAGGAGCGGCACATTGCGACTCGAGGCACCGACCCCGCCCGTTCTCGAGAGGATACTGGAGTCGCCGCCGCCGACGGATAACTGTAAGTTGCGCCGCGCATTTTCCTTGCCCGCTGCTGCTGCTGCTGCTGCTGCCGCTGCTGCCTGCTCTGCCTGGCGCGGCCCATCTGCATCTGCGTGTCTTCGTCTTGGTATCATCAGACTTAGACTTGGCGCCTGACTGTCTTGTCTTTTTTATGGTAGACATCCGCTTCGCCGTGCGCGCTGAAGTCCAGCAGCGAACCGAACCAATTGAAACAGCCATTGCCTTTATCCGCAAACGCTACGCCGCTCTCACCGCGTCATGGACGTCTACCCTCTTCAGCCTGCTCCTCGCCGTCTGCAGCATCACAATGTTCAAGACGCTCATCCAGGAGCCCGCACCGCGGCCCGTCGGCGATCTCGTAAAGGTCGCTGGCATCGCGCGCTCCTTTGAGCCGCTCATTTACTATTCGGAGCATGCCATTACGCAGGTGCACGACCTGCAGGCCACCAGCGTTGCTGTCTGGGACCTCGGGGAGACGGTACGGACCAGCGGAATGAAGGATGCGTCGCTCATCGTTTCCGACCTCGACGCTCTCAGCGGCGCAATGAAGACGCTTGCGACCGAGATGACCAAGTTCTTCGCTGTTGTCGATGGCGACATTGACGGGTAAGTCAATGGATAGCAATCCCTTCCCCCCTCTCCCTCTTATTCGTATCGTCTCATCTTTCTTTCTTTCATCCTTCCCCCGTCTCCCAATTGAGTCTTTCTTCCCTTCCCCTTTACCTCCCTCGTGTGACCCCCTGGTGTGTCGAGAGAAGCAAACAGCAAAGGTTGACATGGGCGTTTGCGCCTCGTTGTACAACAGCATCCTCAATGTCATGGATTGGGCCAAGATGCATCTCAATCGCCTCCAGAGCGCTCCTTCTCCCTCCACCCTCTCCTCCGCTTACGATAACATCCACAATATGCTTTCTGAGGCTCACGTCCTCGAGGACGCCTCCGGTGCTCCCACGCCGATCGGCACGATTACTACGTACGTCTTTGGACTAAGCAACCCGCAGCGCGAGCAACGAATGGTCCAGCTACTGTTCAACGAATTCTTGTCGGTTCTCGAGGAGAGCGTTCGGGAGGAGCTTCGCTATAGCATGAATCTCTACGGTCTCTTCAACAGCATCGACCAGCACTTTCTCAACCTGGCGCGAACCGTCGCGCGCGAGACTTCGGCCCAGGAGGAGCTTCACAGCGACATGCTGGCCAGCTTGTGGGTGCGCATCCTGGGCACGCGCGCCGCCGAGCTGCGCAAGTTTGAGCAGAACCGCGTGCTCCTGCGCGACGTGAGGGAAAAGACTGTCCGCAACAAGGGCATCCTGGTCAACCATCACAGCAAGCTCCTGTCGCTGCAGACTTCGCTCGAGGGGCTCCGCACCAAGCTCATCTCGCCGCTCGTCCGCGGCACCAATGCCACCATCCTGACTCTCGAAGACCAGATCGACAGCTTGTCCGGCGTGAGGGATCATCTCTCGGAGATTCGGCGCCAGCAAAAGGGAAAGGTCCTGGAGACGCTGTACGCCAGCGTGCCGAGCAAGCAGCAGCCGAGAAGTCTACGACTTGACGATGGCCGGGGCGACATCCTCAGAGATTCATAATCCTCCCTCCCCTTGTTTTGTTTGTTTTGTTTTCTTGTCTTTTTTCCAAAGGCGTCGAATCAATCATTCTGTTCTGGGGGAGGGGATATACAAAAACATCCTTGCTATATTTATCCTTTATTTTTGTACTACTTCCATGTCAGGCACAACAGCATGGCCTCATCGCCAACAGCGCGTGTGTTTCTTTGGTCAGCGACACACTCTAGCGGAGTTCTTGTTCTTTCTTCTTATTTTTAATTACATCTGTTGTTTTTTCTTGTATCGGTTTCAAGGCAAACCAAAGGCATGGCTAGGGCAAAGGACCAAAGGGCAAAGGAGGTGGAGTGGCAAAGCAAGGAAACCACCATTTTTATCGGCGCTGCAACGGGGAACGGTAAGTATATACTATCATTTCGAATTGTTTTTTTTTTCTCCTATTTCTTTCTTTTTGATTCTGGTAGTCTTTCATTTTCAGTTTCATTTTCAAGGGGGGGAAGGTGGCAGGGAAATAAGGGAGCGCACATTTAGGTGAAAAGCCGGAACACTCAAAAAAGTTTTTCACATAGATGTTCTTTTCTTCTTCATTCCTTTTTTTCTCTTCTTCTTCTTTTCTTTCTTCTTCTTCTCTCCTTGCTCCTTTTTCTTGCTTTACATCTCGGCGTGGAATAGTTTGGCGTCTTTTCTCTTTTTTTTCTGTGAGTTTTCCCTCTGGCAAGCGAAATCCTTTCCTCTCCTTTTTTTTTCCTCTCGAAAAACTCTCCTTATCTCCTGTTCTCACATATTGTAGCATTCTCAAATGTACTCAGCATGTGTGGTATTTTGTGTTGTTTCCAAGTCATCGGTCAAAGGGGTGTCTTTGTCCTTGTCTTTTTGTGTGTGTGTGTGTTTTCAGGAAAGGGCGTTTTTTTTTTTTCATCCTTCTCCTTTTTTTCATTTTTTTAACAACTCGGTGCCAAGGTTCGCCTTTTCTTAGATGAAAACGTGAAACAGCCTTGGTTGGGGCGCTGGGCTTTGGTTGGGTATGTAACCAGTAGTTCTACCTCCTAGGTTTGGCAGTGTCAATTGAAAGCAATTTCGTATCCTTTACTACATCTCGTCTATGCAGCAACTCTCTTCTTATCTAAAGAATGCGTACGTACGTACAGTCTAGTTGTAACAAGTCATTGGGTATCTAGATGAAAAGGGGGCGCTCAAGGCACAACTTCACAACTCCACACTTGACTATTCACAGTTTGCAATTCACATTCATCAGAAAGCACACACAAATTGTTTAAGAACATGTTATCTATTAGAAAATTCCTAGAATCCTATCCGTTTCAGCCCCTGCCTCCGTTATGTTTGCCAGTGAGAGTGGACCATGTTCATGGGGGTATAGCCCAGAGGCAGCCTTCATAAAACCCGCAACGCCATCCCGGTGAGCCTGATTTTTGTGCCGGCGACGTTTTTCGTCCCGGCCAGGGCAAGGCGGCTTTCCCGCATCCGAAAATACCACCTTCCAAACCACACAACTTTTGTTCATCCTTGAGAAAAAAAATATAGCAAATAAGTCTATCCTTACATGATGCAATAGACTGGGCAACCGTGGCTATCATATTGCATCCCACGTAATCATTCGGTGACTCTTGAGTCCATCTCGCACCGTAGTCAAATTTTTAAACGACAAAGGAAACGATGTTGCGTGTCAAAGGCGGCAAGACCGGCTCTACCTAAGCCTTGGTCTCCTCCTCCTTCTTCTCGGTACCAGTAGCCTGGGACTTGACGTATTCGTCGTAGACGGCCAGCGCCTCGTCAACCTTGGCCTTTAGGGCAGCTTCATCCTCAATGCTAAGATGGAAAGGTCAGTATTACAAATTTGTCTCCAAGGGAAAAAAAGGGGGGTAGAAGCTTACAGGTTGACAAGCTCAGAGTTGTCCATCTCCAAGAGCATACCAGTGATCTTGCCAGCAAGTTCAGAGTTGATGGCCTGAATCTTGGGGAAGATCAATTCTCCAAGAATCTGCTTCTGCTGGGCAGGCTGGGCCGCAGCAAGCTGAGACTGGAGCAGAGAGGAAGTGTTGTTGTCGCGAGCAGGCTGGTTAGGGAAGTTGCCGTTGCGACCAGCGTTGTTGTTACCTCCGTTGTTGTTGCGGCCCATGTTCTGGCGGTTGTTGGGGGGGTAGCCAGGCATTCCACCCTGGACATTGGGAGGCATGCCGGCGATGTTACCACGACCACCCTGAGGAGCGCCACCACGGCCTCCAGCAAGAGCGGCAGCCTGCTGCTGAGCCTGCTGCATGGCGGCCATGAACTGGGGGGTTCCAGGCTGTCCAAACTGAGGAGGGAACTGGCCGGGGATGCCGTACATGTTGGGGGGGATTCCCTGGGGAACGTTGCGGCCACCCTGCTGGGGGTATCCGGGGAACTGGCCAGGGCGACCTCCCTGAACGTTGGGAAGAGGCATTCCGGGCTGGGGGAAAGGCATGCCACGACCGCCCTGGGGGATGAAGCCTGGCTGCTGGCCAGGAGCATAGAAAACGGGGGGCTGCATGTACTGCTGCGGCATACCAGCTGCCGCCGCGGCCTGCTGCATCCGCAGTTGGTTGCGAGCCTGGATACTAGCCTCAAGCTGGCTCTTGCGGACGTCCTTGCGCTGGGCGAGGGCAACGTACAGAGGCTTGCTGTTGATCATCCTCTGGTTCATCTCGGCAACAGCCTTGGTGGCATCGTCGGGGTTGCTAAAGCAGACGAAGCCGAAGCCCTTGCTCTTACCAAGCTTCTTGTCGCCCTTCTTTTCGGCCTTCTTCTCAGCGCTCTCAGCAGACTCGGCCTCGTTCTCGGGCTCCTTCTGGTTCTCCTTGTCCTTCTCCTGGTCCTTGACCTCCTCGTCGCCCTCCTGAGGGGTGTCCCTCATGACCTTGGCAGAGGTGATGGGACCAAACTCGGCGAACATCTGTCGGAGCTTCTCATCGTCAACATCGTCATCAAGGTTCTTGATGTACAGGTTGACGCCCTGGTACTTGTTGGCCTTCTCGAGGCGCGCGGCCTCATAAGACTTTCGCAGCTCCTCTTCACGCTCATGCTTCTTCTGGGCGCGGCCAACATAGAGCTCCTGGCCGCGGAAGTCCTTGCCGTTGAGATCATCAACAGCCTTGTAGGCAGCCTCGTGGGTGGTGAAGTTGACGAAACCGAAACCGCGAGGCTTGCCCTCCTGGTCGCGGGCCAGAGAAGATGAGGTAACGTCGCCAAACTTCTCAAACAGCTCACGGAACTCGTCATCGGTGACATCAGGTCCAATGTTCTTCACGTAAACGTTGGTGAAGTTGGCCTTCATCTCCTCGAACTTGCTCTGGCGGTCCTTCTTGGGGATGTGGTAGCCGACGTAGACCTTCTTCTCGTTGAGCAGCATGCCGTTGACATGCTTGATGGCCTGAGCAGCAGCCTCGTCGGTCTCGTAGTGAACGAATCCGTAACCCTTGGAGTTTCCGTTCTCATCCTGGGCGACCTTGCAGCTGAGAATGTTGCCAAAGGCAGCAAAGGTGTCGTGGAGAGCCTTGTTATCAATAGCAACGTCCAAGTTCTTGATGAACACGTTGCCCTGGCCGGTCTTGCGCAGAGCGGGATCACGCTGGGACCACATGATACGGCAAGGGCGGCCCTTGATGAGAGTGTAGTTGAGCTCCTCCAGAGCCTTCTCGCCATCGGGGGTGGAGTTGTAGTTCACATAGGCGTAGCCAAGAGAGCGGCGGGTGACAGCGTCACGGCAGACACGGATGGAAGCCACGGCACCAATCTGAGAGAAGAGCTCAAAGAGCATGGCCTCGGTGACGGAGGGGTCAAGCTCTCCGACGTAGAGAGAGGCCGAGTTCTGGGGGTGAGGAGCGGTGGTGGGGGTAGGAGCAGAAGCATCCTCAGCACCAGCGCTGACGGTAGTGTCGACGGCAGGAGCCTTGACATCGCCGCTGCCATTGAGAGATGTGTTGTTGAGATCGCTGGCGAGCTGGTCAACAGCGTTCGAGGTGGTGTTGGCGGCCATGGCGTCGGTTGACTAAATCACGGGTATCAAACAAGGCTGCAGAGAGACAGGGTCAGCGGCTGAACGGAGGAGGAAGAGAGCAACGTGGTTCGCCGGCAGAACTCTGCCAGCAGAACTCTGCCAGCAGAATACCCGGCAATCAGTATAGACTTACTGATTGAGAAAGAGAATGAGAAAGAAGAGTGCTCGGCGAGTCAGAGTAGACAATCTGCAAGCTGAGCGACTGGAAGATAGAGGCAACTGGGGTGAGTTGTCTCAAAGGATAGGATTTGTTTTGGTTTTTTTGTTTTGTTTTCTGCGGTGACTGGTCGTCGACGTCGCGGGGGGGGCTTGAAAGTGGCGGGTAGGGTTTTTTGGATTTTTCAAATTTTTTTGGTTTTCTTGATTGAAAAGAAAAGAGCAAGAACAGAGAACTAGGTCGAAGACCGTACCTCTGAACTAACCTGCCTTTTATGGGTTTTGTGGTGTTTGGGATAAAGTTGGGCGTTGTGTGGAAGAAGAGGAAAAAAAAGAGATTTTTCAACCACTTGACATTTTTTTTTTCGCTGGGCTGCTAAACCTGTCTAGCGGTGGAGTGACCTTCCGTGCCTCCTTAGCGGCGAGTTGTGACTTCCTACCAGATTTATTAGGGTATCACAGTTCCGGCACAGTGCAGGACACTGCCGGAGCTGGCACTAAAGACGCCTAAGAATGAGCCAAAAGGTACCAGCTGCCGTGCATGGCAAAGTAGCCGATAACAGAGTTTCTTTGTGCTCTGCGGATCTCTTTGTTAGAGGGAAACCGCCAACCCCGCCTCAGCCAAGTCTCGAGGCTAACAATCGGCCTATCTGGAAGAGGGTGTGCTGCAAAGTCTGCTCTTTGAAAATTCTGAGGCGGTGGCAGAAAGAAGCCTGTTCTCGTGCTCATGCCTTTTGTCTCTGCTAGTTGCAGCCACAAGTAGCCACCGAGAAGTGAAAGAACTGGGACGAGCTGGAATTTGCCTTTTGTTTGTTGCTGCTTGCTCGCTTTGTTTTTGCTCCCCACGAAACAAGGGTAACAGTGGCCTCCCATCCGCCTTCACACTGTGTTGGTGGGATGTCAAAGGCGGTGACCCTGATTGCGGAACTCGTCTTATCTTATCAGCACGCGACACTAGCCCGCCGATGCTGCCCCACCAGCGATGATGCTATGCTATGGGCAGCCTGCCGCAGACGTATCCAGGTTGATGACTGATGAAAGCTTCAGGGCTGAATCTTCTAGAATCGCCACAGCAACCGCAAACCCACGGAAGCATCATCATACAAGGCGTCTGTGTGGCATCTATATCCGCGCTCACTTAATGTCTGCGTGTAGCTACTAGCAAAGTTCAAGCCGCCGCCATGTTCTCAACCTTCACAGGCAACTCGAGGCGGCCGAGGAACGTGAACCTAAGCGGACAAGCCAGCAACCCGTTCTCCAACACATCATGGACGCCCTCGGCCGTTTCGAACGCTACAAAGACCGTCTCGGACGCCCAGGCCGACCGAGAAAAGCGACAGGCCGAGAGGCGACGTCTGAAGGCGGCATCGCAGATACAGAGAACATGGCGAGGATATAGGTCGCGGTCTACTTTGAGGGACCAGCACAGGCATGACTTTGATCTCATCTATCAGTCTCTACCAGATAGCGATGCTTCCCAGAGGCTATATGCTTCTTTCCCTCTCCTATTGTCCTTCTTCTCGTCCAACCGAGCCGGCGACATGCAACGTCTATTTTTATTCATCAAGGACTGTAATAGTATTTCCCTGCAGCAGTTCAGCGACGCCAGCCGTCATCCTTCACGCCTTCAAAAGTTAATGGTAAAGCTTGTGCAAGCCTTGGGTGTTTTAGTTTCCAAAGGGTATGTTTATAATTGCCCATCCGAGAGACGTACAAGCTGTTACAAGCTTGCAATACATCACAGATATGCTAACCTAGCTTGCTTAGAAATACGTCGTTGGAATTGCAATATCTCCTACTCCTGATCGACCACCTGGCCACCAACTTCCCCTTCACGATCCTTGAATCGCTTGACGAATACTATACGGCGTTGGCCAAGTTTTGCCAAACAAGGCACGACCAAGAATGGGTGGATATAGTAGTCAGATCTCTCTCGGCTCCATTGGAGGCAAGCTCGGGAAACAGTATGTTGTCCTATTATAGCTTCAGTTTTCTCATGTATAACGTGACACCGGTTGCTAACCCTTCTGTAAACAGGTCCGAATGCATATAGGGCGTTGGCGCTTCGATTTCTAACAACTCAAGATATCCATCTCTTTGAGGAAAACATTGACCAGATGGTCCAAAGCATCAACACGGAGAAGCTCGCAATGGAGATACAGGGTTCGTACAACTATAAATCCGATGCTTTGCCCGAAAAGGATCGCCTGTTCTGGCTCTTGGCTCATTATATTGATTTGAGCCGAGCTCAAAAGAGCTCGACGCAAAACCTGGTTCATCTGAAGGTCATTTTTACACAGCTATCCGCTTTATCATCCGATATCAGTATTCGGATAAACCCTGAAGCCCTGGCTGCTGGGCCTCTTGTGTTCCCCTCCTCATCTTACATATCCCGCCAACTATTGTGGCTCGTTGACAATAAAGGCATTTTCAATCTGCTACATGACTTCTCCATCAGCCTGGCACAGTCTACAACCCAAGAACTCGAAGGAAGTGAGCTCCTTGCTGGTTATATCCTAGCTTTGCTTCAAAGTTTCCCCAGCAGAGCAGACGATACGCGCATGAGGCTGTTTCTCGAGGAGATACCTGCTGCAGAGGGACAGGTCCCCATTGTCAAATACCTCTGGCAGATGATGACCAAGACCTCGGTGTTCCAAAAGCTAAGGACAGAGTCTGAGCGGCCAGCGAAAATACTCCACAGGTACTTTTACGGCAATTCATCTCAGCCCTCGTCGCATACAGAAGAGCAAGAGTGGAGAATCATTCTATTATTCCTAGAGCTTTACACTTTTATCCTCAGGATCAGCGATGACGAAGACTTTTTAAGCGGCATTTATCCCAAAGTTATAAGTAGCGATGTACCGAGGTCACGCACTCGATCATGCAGCTTGGCGTTGAAAGACGTTGAGGCGCTCATCACTTTCCTCAAGAATACTGCATTTGCTCTGCATTATAGTGTTCAAGAGATCACTCAGACTCAAGCAGCTCTCGAGGCGTCAACAAAGTCCCGGCTGGACTCATATTGGGGGGACTCGTCAAGGAACGCAGAGGAGCCTAGGGGCTCCAGCAAAAGTCCAGCCTCGGACGTCTCCACCAAGCTCGATCTAGAGAGCCTTCGCGCCATCATTACGATATCGTTGAAAATGCTATACGAGAGAGACTCGAGGAAACATTTTCTGTCGGCAGATCACTGGCTTATGACGAGCAAACTGGAGAAGGAAGACTTCATTGGGGCCGTCATAGCAGAAGAAGAGAGGCAGATCCAAGAACAGGCTGATGATAGTGACATGGAGGCGGATGATGGTCAAGAGCCTTCATTTGATGATGGTTACGGACTGCATTCGACTTTTGCCGCGCAACGGCTTTCTCGTAATGTCAGACTGGAGAGGATCAAGGCTAACCAGATGCGCGCCCAAAGGGAACGAAGACTCGCCGAGATGGGGCCTAAATTGGAGGTCTTAAAGCACATCCCATTTGTTGTTCCGTTTGAGACGCGAGTAATGATATTTCGGCAATTCGTCAACCTCGACAGAATCCGCAGAGGCGGGAATCATGTGATGTTGATGGCTCCTGTGGGAAGGCATCACGCAAAAATCCGTCGTGGCCAGCTGTTTGAGGATGCGTTTGAGCAGTTTTACCAGCTAGGGGAAGGTCTCAAGGACCCCATTCAGATAACCTTTGTCGATCAATTCGATACGCCCGAGGCCGGTATCGATGGTGGTGGTGTTACCAAGGAATTTCTAACGAGCGTTACGTCAGAAGCCTTTGGAAACGGGGCTGGGGGGCTGGGAATGTTCACATCCAGTGGTAAAGAGCTACTATATCCTAATCCCACAGCTATGGATGTACTTCGCGAATCACTGCGAAAGCAAGGGTTTTCAGAGTCCGATCCTGAGTGGAGGGAGGCGGTGTCTGGTCTGCTCAGACGATATGAATTTCTCGGCCGCATTGTGGGAAAATGCATGTATGAAGGCATTCTCGTCGATCTGGCGTTTGCTGGGTTTTTCCTCTTAAAATGGCCGTCACCCAGTCGAAAAGAAGAGAACAGTTACAAGGGCAGTGTAAACGATCTTCAAGACATGGACGAAGAGCTATATAGGGGCCTCCTTCACCTCAAAAATTATGCCGGGGATGTTTCAGCCCTGGGGCTTGACTTTACGATAACGGACCAGATCTCGGCACCGGGCGATCCTGTTGAGATTGTGACAAGGAAGTTGGTGCCTGGTGGTGACGAGATGGTGGTTACCAACGACAATCGCCTACTATACATATCATACGCAGCTCGCCACCGCCTAGTTGTACAGCCGGCTCCCCAGACGACTGCGTTTCTGCGCGGACTTCGCGAGATTATCCGGCCGTCGTGGTTGTCGATGTTCAACCAGTCGGAGCTGCAGCGCCTAGTAGGCGGCGACTCGTTGGCAATTGACGTTGACAACCTACGCCGAAACACAGTCTACAGCGGCCTTTATACCATAGGCGATGACGGGGAGGAACACCCCACGATCAAGATGTTCTGGAACGTTATGAACGGCTTCACAGACGCTCAGAGGCGCGATGTTCTCAAGTACGTCACGTCGACTCCAAGAGCACCGCTGCTTGGCTTTGCACAGCTGAATCCAAAGTTTGCCATCCGAGATGGAAGCTCGGACCAGGAACGATTACCAAGCGCCAGTACGTGTGTTAATTTGTTGAAACTGCCGATTTACAAGTCGGAGTCGACTTTACGAAAGAAATTGCTCTACGCGATAACGGCGGGGGCCGGGTTTGATTTGAGTTAGACTTTCAAGGCCAGGTTATCTTTTTATTTTCGATAGACGGGAAACAGAGTTGGATTGCAAGGAGTCGGTGCATGGCTTGTATATGACTTACAGTGTTAGAATATGATCACTCTGGATAATGTCGCGTTCTTCCTGTGACTTGCCTTGGACTTTCTTTGTCATGTACGCCTCTTGCTATGACGGGTAGTAAACTTGCAAGACTTGCATAATACCTGGAGATCTTCACACAGCCCTACGCAATTAACTGCAGTCAACCCTAATATCAGTAATATTGCTACGATGCTGACGTATGTCGAACAAAATAAGCATGAATTGTTTATCAGATCTAGGGTGAGATGATGAGATGAACGGATGTGACAGTCAGCATGATGGCCCCATGACGTTATGGGATCGTCTGAATACACTCTGAGTCCCTGTTTTGGATACTTTTAATTATTACGAGATATAATAAATGCGCTAGAAACAAGATAATTAACATCCTTTTCCGTCAAAATGAATGTTTCAAACGTAGTAATGGATGCTGATTGTTTACCGTCACACATATAAGTTTCTTGTAGCGTCGAATTCGGCTTCCAGACTATCTACCCTGTACCTCGGGAATCAATACCCGGGTTTTACTTGGCACCTCAACCTCATAGCTAGGTACGCATATATGATTTCATGGAGAAATAGGTGGATATAGCAGACATCCAATAAACGGATTACATCGCCGGGTAGGCTAGTAATCTCGGCTCAAGGTTTGTTCTGTGTTGAATAGGTTACAGACCGCATCTTGCGGACCGCGGCTAAGACAGGCGGTCCGCCTCATTACGAGCGAGGTACAAGTGGGTTTTGGGATTTGAACCTTGGGAACAGCTCAGAGTTCAGACACGGGTGTTTCAACCTATCACGGGTCATACGTCACATGCCACAATGCCAGCTCACCACGCATCTTGGATTTACAGTACTTTGATAGATCCTACTAATACTATCTGGACTATTGTAATGAGCAGTAAGCATCAATCGTCTTATTCGGGAGCTTGCCGTCCCCGCCAAGGGCCATTCCGATCGGTACGTGGGTACCTCAGGCAGCTTTGGCAAAGCTGCAGGATATAAGACTAGCCCGCACAGCTTTAAACGTTGCAATGTCGCCGATATCGACGCCGGCTATGGTGTGAGGTGGGCTTGTTTTGTGAGAATTTTTGCCCTTGTTTCCACCAAGAGAGCATGGCATCTGCGGCATCGGCCAGCATCATGATGGGAACATACTTCAAAGCGTAGACATACTGTAATAAACAACCTGATTGTTATCATACATTAAAACAACTTTCTGGGGCCGGTTACTACAGGCTTGTGACAGCAGCGAAACTCTGGCGCCAAAAGTACCCGAGAGTTACTTCATAAGCCGAGCTTAGCCACCAACTCGCGGCCCGGGATCCCATTACCCCAAGTACCGCCCAGGTACAGGGCCCCTTCGGCTGCAATCGGCTATATGAGTCCGGGTATCAGGTCGGACCTTGGTAGCCAATCGTTGGGCAGATAATAGTAACTCGGCGCCGGTCCTTGACGTCGATGATCGCAGCTTTTCTTCCCCGGGCAGCTTTCTTCCCTCTTCGCCCAATTGCTTTGCCTTTTGAAATTGGAGCCGCGAGGAATTCTAAAGCCCAGTGCAGTCAGTTCACCACAATGCCGGCTCCAGCGCCTGTGTCGAGATGCGCCCTGCGCACCACCGCCCGCGCGATTCCCAGATGTCGGCCAGCGAGGTTCCTCGGGCCTGCGGCAGCCGCTCGACGAGCTCCCGTCGTGATGCGGCCGTCAATAGGCATGCCAATTGCGGCCGCCAGATCCTTCAGCACCGCCATGCGACTGCGGAGGGCGGCCGAAGACGAATCCTTCGACCCCTCGACCATTGAGCGCGAGTCGGACCAGGTCGACGTCTGCATCATCGGCGCCGGTCCCGCGGGGCTCAGCGCCGCCATCCGGCTGAAGCAGCTGGCCAACGAGGCGGGCAACGAGGACTTCCGGGTGCTGGTGCTGGAAAAGGCCGGCGAGGTGGGCGCCCACATCCTCTCCGGCGCCGTCATCCAGCCCTCGGCCATCAACGAGCTGATCCCCGACTGGCTCGACAAGGCCAACCCATCGCGGTTCGAGCATGCGACCCCGGCCGGCAAGGACAAGATGCGCTTCCTCACCAAGACGGCCGCGATCCCGATCCCCGCGCCGCCCCAGATGAACAACCACGGAAACTACATTGTCAGCTTGAACCAGTTTGTCAAGTGGCTCGGCGAGCGCGCGGAGGAGGTTGGCGTCGAGCTGTACCCTGGCTTCGCCGCCTCCGAGGTCCTCTACAACACCGATGGATCGGTCAAGGGCGTTGCCACAAACGACCTGGGAATTGGACGAGATGGCAAGCCCAAGGATTCCTTTGAGCGAGGCATGGAGTTCCACGCACGAGTCACAATGTTTGGCGAGGGTTGCCACGGCAGCTTGACCAAGAAGGTGGTTGGCAAATTCGACCTGCGACGAGACAGCCAGCACCAGACCTACGGCTTGGGCGTCAAGGAAGTGTGGGAGATTGACCCTGCCAAGTTCGAAAAGGGCCTCATCGTCCACTCCATGGGCTATCCCCTGCCCAAGGACGTGTATGGCGGCTCCTTCATGTACCACTTTGGCGAGAACCTGGTGAGCTTGGGCTTGGTCGTGTCTCTGGACTACGAGAACCCCTGGCTCTCCCCATACCAGGAGTTCCAGAAGCTGAAGCTGCACCCGCTCTTCAAGGACGTGCTCGAGGGCGGCAAGTGCATCTCTTACGGCGCCCGCGGCCTCGTCGAAGGCGGCTTCCAGAGCATACCCAAGGTTGCCTTCCCCGGCGGCGCGCTGATTGGAGATTCCGCCGGCTTCGTCAACGTGCCCAAGGTCAAGGGCACGCACAACGCCATGAAGTCGGGCATGCTCGCGGCCGAGGCGGCGTGGAACGCCCTCAACGACTCCGGCGAGGGCACCGTCTTCCTCTACGACTACGAGGACGCGCTGCGCAAGTCGTCCATCTGGAAGGAGCTCAAGGAGGTGCGCAACATGCGGCCGTCGTGGCACAACCCGCTCGGCGTCTACGGCGGCGTCGCCTACTCGGGCCTGGAGGCGTACGTCCTCAAGGGCCGCGTCCCGTGGACTTTCAAGCACGGCAAGCCCGACTACGCGTCGACCAAGCCGGCCGATCAGTTCCCCAAGATCGAGTACGAGAAGCCCGACGGCAAGATCACCTTTGACATCCTGACCAGCGTGTCTCGCACGGGCACCAACCACGAGGAGGACCAGCCCGTGCACCTGCAAGTCAAGGACTGGGACGCCCACACGGACACGACGTATCCGACATTCAAGGGCCTGGAGAACCGCTTCTGCCCGGCCGGAGTGTACGAGTACGTCGAGGACGAGTCAAAACCCCACGGCGTGCGGTTCCAGATTAACGCACAAAAGTGAGTCTGCATCCACCCCCCTTTTTGTATCTTCATCTTCTTTTTTGCTTCGAAGTCACTAACAGTGGCGCTTCCAATAACAGCTGCATTCACTGCAAGACGTGCGATATCAAGGCTCCCCACCAGGACATCAACTGGCAAGTTCCGCAGGGAGGAGAAGGGCCCAAGTATTACATGACATGAGAGGCAAGGGGGCGTATTTCACACGATTTTTTTTTTCATTGGGAGGATCTGGCTGATATGATGTATTGATATCAATGTACAATGTATGCATGTCCTGGGAACGGAAAACGCCCAGCAAAAAAAAAGTTTTTTTTTCTTTTTGTTTTTTTATAGGTGCTGGCGGGAGAGGAGTATTAAATGGGGCGGTCGGGCTGAACATTTTCCCCTTTTTGTCGTTTTTTTGTTCGTACATCATAAGAGTCGAGAAATACAGTACGGAGTATATAGGCGGTTATTACGTGTCTCTTAAGCAATCAAATATCAAAAAGCAACAAGAAAGAAACTATAAAGCCTCTCACCGAAAGTTTACACAGATAAAAAGCTAGAGTCCACTTCATCACCGCCTCGGGCCAGCCGCCTTGTTTTTTTTTCCTTCTCTTCTTCCCGCTTGCTTCTTGCATTGGCTCGCAGATGATAGACCAGCCCCAAGTTGAGTAGTGCTGATATGAGAGTGGATGCGGCCGCTGTGGACTTGGACTTTTGCATGTGTCAAACAAACATCGCTCTGCTCCGCATATCGCTAGCGCTCACTGCGGCTGTGTGTGGGTTCAATTCGATTTTTTACAATGGAAGTCTGGGGAACGATTTGGGGGGTCCCCTTGTCTTTCAGCAGGTTTGATATCCATGGGCAGTTATACGTGCAATGGACCATGTTTTTGGTGGTGTCGTTGGGCCTCCCGCATCAAGAATACCTACTGTATTGATAGTATGTATGCTGAGTCAGGGGCTTGCAGGACGGGTCGAGCTACAGAGTACGATGAAAGAAAAAGAAATAAAAAGAAAGGAAAGGAACAGAAAAGAGGTAGCAAGCCACTTGTTTGCTGCATTGTTGTCCCAAAGGGATTGTGTGTGCATTCTTTTGTTGCATTTCAGAGCTGCACAGAGGCCAGAATGCCAAAGGTACCGCTGGCAGTGAAACATGAATTCCTCTTGTTCGTTCCGGTCTGCTGCACCTGTGTCCCAAAGAGGCCCCGACTCGGCTCGACACGGAGCAGGATATACATGTACATGCACAGAGAGAGGTAGCAGCAGTGCTACTTTCGACTATGAGTAACTTCATACAAGCGAGTACGATGCTGGACACGGGAGAGAGCGCAAGGAAGAGAAGAGAAAAAAAAAAGAGGCAGGGAAGAGAGAAGAAGAAGAAGGAAAAAAAAAAAAATCTTTCTCGCTTCCCTAGCTCTCTTAGCATTTCTTCGCCTTTCTTTGTTGCGTGAATTATTGCGTCGTGACGACGACACAGAGAGAAATTGCTTGGACACGCTCAATGCTACACCAACACGGGCCTGGGCAGGCGACAAAGCAAGTTTTTTCTGGATCCAAAGGCGGCCAAAGTGTCCAGTTCTGGCAGCGATGCGGCGCTAGGGACCAAAGTGTAACGTGCTGAGCAGCTGGGGGTCACTGGGTTGGAAAATTGTTAACGGGGTACTTTGGGCCGCGCAGGCATGTAGCAGTGACAACGATCTAAAACTTCCGCGGTTGCGCCGGTGCAACAGGCCTACGGGGGACGGCGCAACCAGACGCTGTCGGGACACGGCCATCAGCTGCAACTCGCTTGCAGTGATGCGCAAGGAAAAAACCAAAAAAAGTGACAAGAGACAGACGATGCAAAATGAGCAAGAGTCGCCAACAGGGCTCCTCATGGGTCTCCTTCTCGTGCATGCGTCGAGAACATTGAAGCCCGCTGTCGCTGTCGCGTCCATTGGGCAGACATCAGACTCATGTTACGGTGACAGAGAGGCGCGTCAAGCGGGCAGCCGAGCTGGTACCCAGTACTTGGCGCCGGAGCCACTCACAAGGCCGCAAACAGCAAGATTGCTGGGTGGATGCGGCTCAAGGCCCATGGTTGGCTCACAGGCAATGACTCACTAACGCCAGGATGCCGCCTTGTGCCATTTTTGCCTCCTCCCAAGCCGGCTTTGCCCACCAGACCAGCGAAAAAAAACTCTGCTGTGTGCGGCCGTACGACGCGACTCGTAATCGCTTCCATCCCAGACCCAGACCCAGACACAGACACAAAGAGAGAGAGAGCACAAATGCCCGCCCTCGTCTGGCTGCCGCCGGACATGAGACGATGCTGAGACGCAGGCTGTTTGTAGCTGTGAGCACATGTCGCTTATCTTGGCCGGCCACGCAACAGGGGCAAAAGGTGCGTGTTTCAAAGCTCGTGTTGTTCCAAGGCAGTAACTTGTTGTGGTGTGGCCGCTGAAAGGACGTGGTTCAGTGGGTGAGGGGGGCGGCGAAGACGCAATTTCAGGGAGTGGTTGGTGGGTAAAGCCCCGAAAAGGGGGGCGAATGGGCGCGACGCGACCAACCCGGGTCCACTGCCAGCCCCGTCCGACTTGCCTGGGGCTGATTGACCGTCGCTCGCCCCAGCAACAGAACTGGCTGGAAACTCGGACACGGAAAACAGAGTCAAGCGAGTTTCCCCGTCACCCCATCGGGACCAGTCCAGTAGTTATTCGCCATCCGAGACGATGTGCGCTGTGTTTTTTTTTGGTCGTGGGAGGGGAGGGCGGCAGTGAGCGGTGCTAGACAGCCAGGCCAGAGAGAAGCCAGAGCGAGGTTGACGGGGCCGAGACGGTTCGCTTTTTTTCATCGTACGCTCTCTGTCGCTTCCGCGGGCGGCAGCGAGCATCGCAGTGCAGCTGCACGCATGGTCGAGTGGCGAAGGGGCCTGCGCTGCCCGGCGACTGCATGCAACACACACAAAACACTGTAGTAAAGACGACGACAAAAGACCAGCAAAAGAAGCTGCACGTCGAGATGCAGGCCGAAGGAAGAAGAAAGAGGAAGAAAGAGTGCAAGTGAAATGAAGCAGTGGTCGGGTTGGAAGAAGTGCATTTGCTGGGCCGCAAAAGCCCTGGCACCAGACACCGTGACCGCCAGCTGCGCCCCCCGGTCCTTCCCTTCGTCACCCCCCGTTATCCTGGTGCCACAGCGCTGGTACCGCGAGGTTCTGCATGATACCGCGATACTTCAGGGGGCCTTGTGAGCCGTGGTGGGCAAAGGAGATAAAAGCACGGCGGCGCGGGCCTGTGATTGGCCGCACCGGGGCCTAGTGCACACGCTAAGCTGAGCTCGGGTCTGCCAGAGGCGACGCCACAGGTGGTGTTGTTGCCTGGGAGCCCTGCCTGGGCCTTCCGGAGCGAGAATTATAAGTACCCAGCCCTTCCCCATCCGCTGTTTCCTCGTTCTTGCGAGGAAGTCCCGACCGGCGGCCCTGCGTACCTCTCACATACGTTCGGCCCTCATTAATATTTCCCCCCCTCCAACGACGTCACGCCCCACCTATCCTCAAAGGCTTCGCTTGCCACACTTTTTTTTCCCACTTACTATCCACGCTCTCTTCTTCATCGGACGTCAACGTTCCTTGAACAGCCTCTCCCTTAATTCTAAAAAAAAAAAAGCGTCAGGAAAATCACGAGCAGAATAAGCGAGTCTGCTCCGTTTAGGTCGCACGGTGTCGACGTCCTGCGACCAGGCAATAACAGAGAACTGGAACACGTTCCTTAACGCCGTCGCTCCCTAATCCCACGGGTGCAATCGATCTCGTTGATCGCCGACGAAGACTTCAAAGCGATACAAAGTACTGCCCGTCATCGTCGCCCTTCGAGTCGTTGCCTCGTTCTGTAGAACGCAATTAAAAAAGAAATAACCTCCAAAAAATTGCTTGAACGTGAAGACGAGACGATCCGAGTCTCGGTTGTTGGACCAACGCTTTTCCCCAAGGCCGACCTTCGTTCTCACCTATTCTACCCAACCTTGCTGTTTGCGCCCGGCATTCGCAAGGACTCCAAAAAAATATCTGCTTGAGCAGCATTCTGTAGGGGAGACATTCACTTGTTCATCTCCCGCAATTAGGTAGGTGGCAGCAACCTCTGTGTTGTGTGTTTTTTTCTTCCTCCCGTTCCCTCATTCACTGCACCGCCCTGCTGTGGCAAAACACAACACGTGTCTGCCAGCTGGCGCTGCAGCAGCCACAGCAACAAAACCGCGACTTCGCCTCCCTTCATCCAACTTCCTCTTCATTTCATCTCGCTTTCAGCCTGTGCAGCGCAGAGCTCTGCTTTTCGTGCCAGCCAGCAGCTACATCATCACTTGCTTTTTCTCTCTTTTCCATCTGTTGGGTTGCCTCGATGCACCATTAGCCTTCAGGATATGCAAGCGGCTAACATCATCTCCTGCATAGACCTGCTCAGTTTGGGGTTGCAGCCTCGCCGCACACTTTCTGATCTCTAGTCTCGATCATGGAGGGCATACAAACGCACCCGGCCAATGCCGCGCAGGCAAAGGCTTTTACCGCTCCTGGCTCGCTGTCGTTCCCCGGTGCCTCTAACGAGCTCACACCACCGTCCACCAACCCCGATGGCAGTCAGCGAATGGCTCCCAACGGTCAGCAGGCTGCAAATGGGAACGGGGTGACTCCTGCAACTCCCGCTGCCACGCCTGCAGCCTCTCAGGGTCCCAGTGGCATCACGCCCACTCTGCAGTATGTATACACTTGAGTGAACTTGGTTCTGCTCCTTGAGACTTATCTCGCAATCAAAGGAACATCGTGGCAACCGTGAATCTCGACTGCCGATTGGACTTGAAGACGATTGCCCTGCACGCACGAAACGCCGAGTACAACCCAAAGGTGAATACATGGCGGCCCACCGAGATTCTCGTGGAGGCATAAGGGTGCTAACAGCCTGTAGCGTTTCGCTGCCGTCATCATGCGTATCCGCGAGCCCAAGACAACAGCCCTTATCTTTGCTTCCGGCAAAATGGTCGTTACTGGTGCCAAGTCGGAGGACGATTCTAAGCTGGCCTCGAGAAAATATGCGCGCATCATCCAAAAGCTTGGCTTCAACGCAAAGTTTACGGATTTCAAGATCCAGAACATTGTCGGCTCATGTGATATCAAATTCCCCATCCGTCTCGAAGGTCTTGCCTCTCGCCATCACAACTTCAGCTCCTACGAGCCTGAACTGTTCCCTGGTCTGATTTACCGTATGATCAAGCCCAAGATTGTGCTGCTCATTTTCGTCTCCGGCAAGATTGTCTTGACGGGTGCCAAAGTGAGAGAGGAGATTTACCAAGCTTTTGAAATGATCTACCCTGTGCTTCAAGGTTTGTCTACCCCTGACTGCATTTTTTTAAGAGTGCATTGCTAACGCACATGCTACAGATTTCCGGAAAGTCTAAGTGCATTTTATGGGAATGGTCAGAGATGTTTCATCTCGTGTACCAGTATCGAATTACTACTCCTTTTAAAAACCGACGTATATGACTAGACCATTACGGTCATGATACCACGACTACTTCATAGGACGTCGTTAGCCCCAAGACGTCGGTAGGCCACAACCGGGTGTCTTGTCGGGCTCCGCCTGTACCATTTGATTTCTGCTTGCATTGCATTGGCGTTGGCAAAGGGGGGAAGGCCAGGAAGAGGTTCTATTGCGTTTTTCTTCTTCTTACGATGGATCTGGTTCACGGCAAAAAAAGAACAAAGACTACCCATCCCGCGACACAACATAGATTGCTCGTGGCCGCCTTCAGACTGCTATGCCAGTCTTTCGCGGCCTTTTTAATGCTTTCGAGGGGGAAAAGGTCAAGTTGAAAGTGGATCGAAAGGAATGTTGCTGGTGAAGTGGGAGAGCAGCCAAGATGTAGTGGCTGATTGGTGCTGTGAGTGAGGCAGTTGGCAGCTCCATGGCATGCGGTTGTGGAGCTGGACAAATTATGAGGACATCTTACGCCCTTTGGGGGACAAGATATGATTAGTTTACGCCCTTTTGGTCCTTGTAACAGGGCGTAGCTGTTACAAAAGTCTAGCCATGACTGGTCTTTTGCAGTTAGCATTATCACAAGAATGCTTGATTCTGTCCTCAACCCGTCGTACATCGCCTGATCTCGCCTGCATTTGTGTGTCGATGTGATTCTACGTAGTTCTCTCTCTCCTCACGGCATGCCGCTTTTTGTGGGGGGCGTTTGTGTGTGTGTGTACGCTCCGTAAGCCGATAGTTGCCCGACCATCGGATGGCCCCTCCCGAAATCGACACCCCTCGTTGAAGTTGGAGCTGTACTCCGTAGATCCTTTCAGTAAGGCAGAGAACCGATAGCATGCGGCAGCCGTAAATGACGAATAAATATCAGTCCACAAGACCATATTTCTGTGCGCATGATATTCGTTTTTGGCCAAGACGATTTTGAGATAACCGGCAGGTTTAAAAATGAGTCCCTCTCCTCAATCCATCCTCATCATCGGCTCGGGAGTGTTTGGCCTCTCTACCGCCTGGGCGCTCACCAAGAGGTCGTCTTTTGATAACACGGTCATCACCATCGTGGACGATGTGCGTGGAGCATCTTTCCCACCAGGAGACTCTGCCAGCGTAGACTCGTCGAGAATCATCCGACCCGACTATGCCGACCCGGATTATGCCGAGTTGGCAGCTTTGGCACAACAGGAGTGGCGCAAGCAAGGCGATGACGAGCTTGGTGGTCAGGAACGGTATACCGAGTCTGGCCTGCTTCTTGCGGCAAATGAGTCGACGGAGCCCAAGACGTCAGGTATGGGCTATACCAAGTCCAGTTGGGAGAACGCAACGCGCATCGCCAATGAGAGCGGGCAGGCCCATAGAATTCGACCTCTGGAAACGCCCGCGGCTTTACAGCGCAGCTTAGGCGTGGACGGCCATCCCGGCGATTGGGGGTATGTCAATGAGCTTTCCGGATGGGCAAATGCCGGCGAGGGCATGAGATGGTTATACAACCGGGTCAAGGCCACAGGCAGGGTCAACTTTGTGGATGGACGAGCGGAGGAACTCATTACTGACGGCAAGAGAGTTGTTGGGGCACGAATGAGCGATTCTGGAGTCCTGACGGCGGAAGTCGTATTTGTTGCAGCAGGCGCATGGACGGGCAGCTTGATTGACCTAAGAGGACGAGTAGAGGCCACAGCCCAGCCTTTGGGCTACATCGACATCTCAGAGGAAGAGTTTGAGGTACTGGCGAAGCAGCCCGTGGCACTGAATCTCAGCACTGGCTTGTTTATCATTCCGCCACAGTCGCGCGTCTTGAAGATTGCGCGACACTGTTTTGGATACCTCAATCCTGTGCTTGTTGAGACAGCACTGGCAGCCTCGCCCTCCGAGGAACGTAAGCCCATTGTGGTGTCGAGACCACTGACACAACGGGATGGGAGCAGGAATGCTACCTCACTGCCGCCAGACGCAGATCAGGCGCTGCGCCAAGCCTTGAGGGACATGTCGCCCGTCAAAGGGCTGGACAGTCGGCCGTGGAAGGAAACGAGATTGTGTTGGTATTCCGACACGAGCGACGGCAACTTCCTGGCGGACTGGCACCCGGGCTGGGAAGGGCTGTTTGTTGCGACAGGTGACAGCGGGCACGCGTATAAGTTCTTGCCCGTCCTTGGAGACAAGCTGGTGGACTGTATGGCAGGGAACGGAGGCAAGCTCGGAGAGAAGTGGAAGTGGAAGAAGGAGGCAGCAGCAGACGCAGGCCGAGAAATTGGTGGAAAGTTCAAGGGGCTGGTGACGATGGACGGGAGCAGGGGAGGGAGTCCAGGGTTGATATTGCAAGAGGAACTATCGGGGAGATGAGGCAAGACATGCCGTCATCTCGTCCGGCATGTCCGGGCTGGTAGCATTTCGTTTCTGATGAGCAGGATCGGATGAGTCTTCTGTGAGTAAAGATTGGTAGATACTTGGCGCAGGCAGTGATATGAAAAAATGTTGAAGTTGGGAAAATAATAATTTGTGCTCTTTTAATTTTTGTGAATGGTTGTGGTTTACGGGCTTTGCTCTTTCCTATCAACAAAGGCAGAAATATGACACTATCGGGACTGATGCTGTTAACGATGAGACCGTAACTGATAAATGCATATGCTTCGATGCTTGGTCGATGGCGCTATGCCTTTTGTGTTGCTACTGCTAAGCTCAAGCTCAACTCAACCGAAAGACATCCCCATATCATGGCCTAGCAATTTTCTAGTTTCCTCCGACCTCTCGCAATCTCTACGCGCCATGTCATCCTCCAAAGACCCCGCCGATCCACCTCGGTTGGAATCTAAATTCCAAAAACCCGCCAAGCAATCCGTGTTCGAGAAGCAAAAGGCCGAGGCTGAAGCCAAGCGTAAGCGCGAGGCTGCAGAAACCGCCGCCGTATACGAAGACTTTATCAAGAGCTTCGATCACGACGACGATGACGATACAGGGCACGGCGCGTCGGCGCAGCGGAATCAGCGGTTTGGGTTTGGCAACCTTGGTGGCCCTCCGCCCTCGGGTCCCAGCGGCGCATCGCGGCGGCACTTTGGCACGTCGTCGGGGATGAAGAGCGGGCCAGGGAGCTTGGGGATGCCGCCTATGCCGTTTGGAAAGAAACGATCCTTCAATGACTTTTCTAAAGAATCAGAGGGCAGAGCAACGTTGAAATTCGAGGACAAGAGCGATGATGAAGAGATGGTGGACCGCGCCGAGGAGAAGGCTATAGCGAGGCCGACTCTACGGCTGTCCAACCTTCCCCCAGGAATATCTCCCGCTACGATCAAATCGCTGTTACCTACGAACCTGACGGTCGAGAATGTCAAAATCCAACCTCCAGCCGGGCCTGGAGGGTCTGAGAGGAAATGCACGGTTGCCATCGTGACCTTGTCCAAGGAGACTCCTGCAACAGATATGGATGCTGCAGTAAGCTCGTTGCAGAACCGATATATGGGCTACGGCTATTATCTATCCCTGCATCGCCATCTCTCCTCTGCCGTGAGCAACGCCACGCTATCAGGACTGGGTTCTTCGGGTTCCTCATCTCAACCCTTTGGGGCAAAGCCAGTAGACCAAGAGTCTGGAGCTGGGCATAACGATCATTCACGCCATGGATTTCACCGGGGATTTGCCCCACCGTCTTCATACTCCAGCGGACAAGGGGGTGTAAACCGGACTGGCCTGTTATATGTGCCCGTCAAGCCTCCTCAGGATATTCGAATGATTAGGCTAATCAACAAGGTGATTGAAGATGTCCTTGAACACGGCCCCGAATTTGAGGCTCTACTCATGTCCCGTGCATCAGTTCAGAGAGAAGAAAGATGGGCTTGGCTATGGGATGCAAGGAGCCAGGGTGGCGTTTGGTATCGATGGACGCTTTGGGGAGTGATTACTGGTTCACATTTACAGCAGAAAAAGGGCAAATATGTCCCGCTCTTTGACGGAGGCCATGCGTGGAAAACACCAGAAAAGGGTCTTCGCTTCGAATACACCACTAGGCTAGATGAGTTCGTTTCAGACGGGGAGTATGACTCTTCAGAGGATGAAGACTTTGACGGAGACGCAAACCGTGACGGCGGCCCGGCCGGCGAAGAGGAGAAGACGTTTCTCAATCCACTGGAAAAGGCCAAGCTAGTTCATCTTTTATCCCGCCTACCCACCACGATAGCAAAGGTTCGTAAGGGAGATATTGCGCGAGTAACGGCCTTTGCCATTACCCATGTTAGCCGTGGTGCCGACGAAGTTGTCGACTTGATCGTCTCTAACGTTGAGCGACCTTTATCATTGGCGGTCACCAACCAAGATACGAAGAAAGAAGGCAGAGGAGAGCAACAAACAGCGGGCACCGAAGAAGGCACCGCTGCTGCAAGCGAAAACACAGACGCGAGCGCGGCCACCTTGGTTGGCCTCTATGTGGTCAGCGATATCCTATCGTCATCCTCTACTAGCAGTGTGCGCCATGCATGGCGCTATCGACAACTTCTCGAGACAGCCATGCGCTCCAGGAAGGTGTTTGAACGTCTCGGCATGATGGCTGAAAAATTGGGCTGGGGTCGACTACGTGCGGAGAAATGGAAGCGAAGCGTTACCCTTGTGCTAAACCTATGGGAAGGATGGTGCGTCTTTCCGGTAGAAAGCCATGCACTATTTGTGAGCGCATTCGAAAATCCACCGACGCTCAAGGCGCAAGGAAAGGTTGACGACTCCATCAAGAAGGGGAAATGGAAGGTCGTTGAAGCCAACCAGACCGCCCCCACGACGTCCGAGCCTGTCATCACTGGTGATGCTGAGGTAACGGCGCAGCAGCAGCAAGTGGAAGAAGTGGAGGAGGAGCAGGCAGTAGGCGAGCCTATCGAAGAAGATGACGTTGATGGTGAACCTCTTGCGGACGAAGACCTAGATGGAGAACCGATTGAGGATGACGACGACGACGTAATCGGAGAACCTATGGATGAAGACGACGATGAAGACATGGCTGATGCTGGTAAAAGTCACCAGGCTGAACAACCTGGCGGTGGTGATGTAAAGGCTACGGATACGACAAATGATGCGGAGGCAGATCCTCAAGAGGAGTCGCACTCTGGCGGTCGAGGCCAGCCCAGAAGACGAATGCGAGCGGCCGATATGTTTGCTGATTCGGACAATTCGGACGGGAACTAGTTTGAAGCCGGTGGACGAAACGAACCGGCAGTTGTATTGATGATTTCGAGATAATCTAGGGATATCAGGGCCCGAATGGGGGCGCCGTCCGTGGCGTACGGGAAGGGGAGCATGGGATATTGTTTAAAGCGCCTTGTACAAGAGCTGCAGCCTCTCTGGGCCGTATGACGAATGATTCTTTATTATTATTAAAGCAGATAGCCTACCTATGTATACCTACTACTATCCACTGCTTATTAGATACTCGGTGCCTTGGGGAATCCGAATCCATACATGGAGCTTTTCGGGAATTTGAGTTCGCCCATGTGAAGATTCAAGCTACAAATGGACATTGGTAACCAATAAGGACAAGATTGAAGATTTAGCACAGAAAAGAACATTGAAGAGTCCCCGAAAAGAAAATACATGTGCAGTTGATTGTGGCATCCGGCATCGGGTTTAGGATCAGGATCGAGGCATGGCGGCCGCACAGACTGATTGCTTGTCCCAGTCAGGCAGCTGGCTAATACACCGCAGTCGATATTCAAGACACATTGATAATCACATACGCGCACAGCTGTGCGCGAAGCATGCGCGCGGCTACAGTATTAGGTTGCTGGAGAAGAACTGGATGGAAGGGAAAAGGTGCAAAAGGAGCATGAGATAGGCCGACCAGACCCTTTCGGAGCGCGTGAGAGGGCCTGGAGATGGCCAATAGAAACTTGCTCAAAGAAGTGCGGGACGGGCGAACGCTGCACTGGCTTCTCAGGCGAGTTGCCCAGTGGAGATGACAAGAGATAAAAATAAACCTTGAACTTGCTGCTGTGCGTTTGGTGTTTTTGGTGGCGGTTCGGGAGGGGGGATTGAAGATGCTTTTGCGAGATTGGCGAGATGCTAAATCGTTCAATGCATAACGTCTCTTTTTGGTCTCCAGTTTGTGCTGTAAAGTTTTTTGCTTGCTTCCGATTTGGAGTCGCACGGCTCCGGTGCTCGGGATTTCGGGAGCGGCGTGGATGGGGCGGGCTTGCGGGTGTCCGGGCTAAAGAGGGGAGACGGACTGAATTATTGATTTGATGCCGTGGGATTGGGAGCGCGATTACCCGATTATTGACTGGATGGATGTGTTGGAGATGGTGCCATTCGCTGAGGTTCTGCGTTTTCTGCGCTGTTGCTGCTGCTGCGGCCAAGTAATAGCACGAGCACAGTTGATGCATTATCATTTCGACGCAATGACGTTGGACTGGGGGCTGATCCATTCGCTACATTCGGTACATGAACTCGTTTGTACGTATAGTACTAAGGTAACTCTCCGGAAAGATCCATGAATCCATTGCATGATCCATGAATGCTTCGGCGGCTTGGGCGGGTACCGGGTACTGAGCAGCGGGTAACCGATACCTGTGTTCACCTGGTCTCAAGGACCCTCCATGACGACGATGGCTTCATCTTTTCCATTTCTCGGTGCACAGTACCAACAGCAACTGTAGCTCGACACAATGGATCCAGTGTTGAAGCTCAAGCGGAAAGGATCAAGACGGATCAAGACAAAGGCAGCCCGTGGAAATGTTTCGTTTGACGCACGGCGTTTCACCAAGGCACCCTTGCGGCCCCTGGTTAGCGCATGCAGGCTACTGAAGCTGCATATGCACCCGCTGTGGTCACTGAGGCTGCCCGCTAAAGAAGCCCCTGGGATGGGCGATGAGGCCCCCCCGCACGCCGCCTGGGGAAATGAGTGCAAAGTCAGCGGTTCCAGATGCGCAAGCCACACGAGGCCATGTCCCTTTGTCGCCTCATTGTTGGGTTTGCACTTAAACTTTGCCCTTTTCATCCTTCTTTTTTTTTTTGCGGACTTTGAACGACTTTTGGCGAGTGTAAACACCATCAGGGCAGGAATCGACCGCGTGAGAGGATTGCTGGATACAATTGCTCTCGAAATCCGAGTCTCGGCTGTTACGGACTCGCACTCTTATCGAAACGCCGACAGCTATTTCTACTTAACAGCACTTGGTCAAACTCGAACGGTTGTGTTTTTTTTTGGCCATTTTCTCCCCGCCATTCGCTGACTCCCAACGGGGGGGGGTCTATCGTTATTCAGCGGCAGCTTCTGCCATCACGACATATTGGGGGAGCAAAGTATTTCCGACGGGCTGATTCATCATTACACGATCAACAGGCCGATTCGACCTTCGATGCCGCTGTGATTTTCTGCGTCTACGACTACTCCTCGCCTAGCTAGAAGCGCTGAAGCGCGCTGTTTGCGATACACAGAATTTTTTTTCTCGACTGCGGCGCATCGCTGCACTTGGCATTGGCTCAGGCGCGCAGCTGTTTTCAAATCCGACCATCCTAAGCGCAGAATCACATCCCGATCTCGCCATGCCTCTGATAAATGGCCAGAAGATGGCCTGGTATGTGCCTTTTTCTCTTCTCTTTTACTCTGGAACCTTGATAAGCAGGACCTCTGCGTCACTGTCCTCTCTGCTCGACTTTGATTGCGACTAACCGTCATTGTGCAGTGAGCCGTGCATCCGAGGCCATCGCTCCACCAAATGCACACACGCCTCTGAGCGGCTCATGGTCCCCGTGCGCAAGCCTGGCCGACCGCTCAGTTCGTGTCCGCATCCCTCGTCACAGCTTTGCGGCTGTGCTGCCGTGACGGCTGCCATCCCCAAGAAACAGAAATGCCGCTGTGGCACTTCGGAAAAGGCGCCTGGCCGCAAGGCGGGAGACCAGGAGAGCCCGGAGACGTCAAACGGGCTGGTCACGCCTCCAAGCCCATCCACGAAAGGATCCGCAACAAAACCAGCGTACCGCGTGCAGAAAACAAACTCCAAGACGGCCTCTGGCAGGAAACCTATCGACGCTGCAAGCTTAGAGAGAATAGATGCGAGCCAGATCAACATTATATCGTCTCCTGAATCGAGGTCCCCGCAATCGCCCAACGGCAACATACCCACAATACCTGTCGGCCATGGCATCATGGGGTTTGTCCCAAATGGTAACGCTTTTAACCCTGGCCCAGCTATATTTCCTTCCTACCAGGAGGTGGCATCGCCGAATCACATCCTCGACCACACTGCACCCAAACCGGCGGCGTCGAATGGACAAACCGTCCCCCCTGCAGTCGGAAGTTGCTGCGGGAATGGAAAATCGACAGCTGCCCAAGCAGATAGACAGCAGACGCCCATGCCAGACGGGAAGCCCGTCATTAAGAGCGAGCCTGGGAGCTGTTGCTCATCTGGAGCGGAAAAGCCCGAGATCAAGCCACACCAACACATGCCTAACCAGGTCAATGGCCTAATGATGTCGCAGTTTAATGTCCCGATTGGCATGCCGAATGCCGTGTATCCTTACATGGTTCAACCCACCATATTCGCATATCCACCACAATACGGCTCCTATCTTCAACCTCTTCAACCTGATCAGTATAGACAGCTGGTGATGATGAACCTTCCACAACCAATGACGAATATCCAGCCTGTGCCATATAACGCGGCCGCCCCGGTACAGTTGCCTCAGTCGAATGGCTTGGAGGCGGATTCATGGACAGGCCACCAGTGCGGCTGCGGAGACTCGTGCCAGTGCATTGGCTGTGCTACACACCCGTACAACCAAGCGACGCAGGAATACGTGCGGTCTGCCTTGAGCAGCATGGGAGAGGATGCCTACAAGCGTCACAGGCATTCTGACAGTGCTCAAAGCATTCCCAACGGCAACTATGAGACGGTCTCGCCCACTAACCACTCGCCGAATGGCGCTTCGACGCCCGTCATGGCCAAGGTGGAGGGAGCCATGTCGCCCACATTGGTGCGGACGCCATCAGAGGCCAACTCGAGCCTTGGCGAGGAGGCAACCCTGTCGGCGAATGACTTTTTCTTTGTTAGCTACCCCTTTGGCGACTCGTGTGAAGGAGAGATGGCTAGCTGCCCCTGCGGGGATGACTGCCAGTGTATCGGCTGCGCCATACACAATAGTTCCGCTTCAGCCGACTTTGAAGGCGTTGAACTTGGACTATGATGAGAAAAGGGAACAGTGATGAAAGGGGCCATGGTAGTATATTAGCCATGAGTCCGATACTGATTGTTTGGAACCGTTCTTTGAACCGCGACTCTGTCGACGACGCTCGGGAATACTACTACTCAGTATTTGTTTTGCTTGCTCCTAATGATAGATACCCAACATGTAATAAATACAGTAAAAGGGAGCGTTTGGAACTGAATTGCAGTCTAGTATTTCTGTCGTTAGGTAGCCAACGTGGGTCACAATTCACAACTCGCATCTCTTGCCCTTGTACATAAGGTACCATGGCTGTGAAAATCTACTAGGTACTAGAAGAATGTCTGCCCATGTAAACAAAGTATATGCATCTTTAGACAAAAGGCGAGAATTCAATCTACGCCCTCTAGCAATGCAGAGACTAACAGCCACTAAGGGAAAGGCATGGTTGCCGGGTACTGTGGGGCGCACTGTGCTGCTATGCTGGGAAAGTTCTCACGCTTTGAACCAGCTTCAGAGCTAAGACATTCAATACCTAGCTGAGCCTCAGTGCGACTTTTCAGATTTGCTATAATTGCGACACGAGCTGAGATTGGTCATCCTAATTACCCGCTTCTTCTTCTTCTTCTTTTTTTTTTTTGGAAGTCTCATCAGCATCCTCTTGGCGTGCAGTGCCTCATATTATATGCTCACACGGTCTACGGAGTAATCAACATGCCTCAGTCTTCCAGGATTTCGACACGCGACGGACATGAATCGCGTCATCGCCATTCACACCAGGAAGGAGGCTCACGGCGCCACCGCGACAATAGATCTCGGTCACCGGATGGAAGCCCGCAGAGGCACTCCGGGGAGCGCAGGAGAAGGACGTCACCCAGGAGGAGAGACAGGGAGAGGGAGCCTCGAAGGCCGCGCTCATCTGATGGGCACCATGGCTCATCGAGTCGTGCAAGCAAACAGGCGAGCCAAGTGGCGGTAGCGCTGCCATATGGGGCTCGACAGCTTTCAAAGGATGACCTCGGGGCGTTTGAGGCGCTCTTTGGCGAATACCTGAGCCTGCAGAAGCAACGGTCCATCGAGGACATGGATGATCGGGAGATTCGTGGTCGGTGGAAGAGCTTCGTGGGCAAGTGGAATCGCGGAGAGCTGGCTGAGGGGTGGTATGATCCCGACATGTTCCAGCGTATCCTTGAGCGGGACCCATTACCCAAGAGACAGCCAGAGCAGCAACATTCACCACGAGATGCACCACGGGAAGCCGGGCATCCCGACAGCGCCGGGACCGAGGACGAGGACGAGGACTACGGCCCTGTGCTTCCGGGCGCATCGGCCGGAGGTCGTCGGGCTGGCGTTGGAATTCCGACCAAGGATGACCTTGCTTTACGCGATGAGCTTGTCGCGGAATCCAGAGAGGCTGATCGGGAAGATCTACGCGCTGCCCGCAAAGCTGACCGGAAGCTGCAAAAGGAGCGTCTTGAAGACTTGGTGCCTCGCGCCGAGGCGGGTACCCGTGAACGCAAGCTGGAGAAGCGACAAGAGGTCAATGAGAAGATGCGGTCATTTCGAGAAAAGAGCCCTGGCGGAGAAGTGCGTGATAGCGAACTGATGGGAGGAGGTGACAGCGTGGAAGATTACAAGAAGGCAAAGGAGAAGGAGCAGCGGCGCAAATCGGAGAGGGAGATTCGACGGGAAGAGATGGAGAGAGCGAGGAGAGAGGAGATTGCGGAGAAGAGGAGGGCGTGGCAGGAGAGGGAGGACGAGACGGTGAGTATGCTGAGAGAGTTGGCCAGACAGCGGTTTGGGCCTTGAAGATGGATGCGGCGTATCGAAGGCGCTGGGTTTTCATCTGTCTGTCTACAATGATTTGGAGTTGAAGACGCATGCTTCTCGACATGCTCAGCTTCAATCATGGCTGTGGAATGCCGTTGTTGCGAACAAATGAGGACGACTTCTGGACACCCCCTTGACGCTCGTGATTTCACGACTGCTCAACTATCAAAACAGGTGGCTGTCGGTCCTTGGGCTGGATCTCACACTGTGAGGGCGGCGCTTGCAAAACTCACCCCACCAACACCCAAAAAAATGAGAGATGTGACTTGGACTCGTCAAAGTTGGAGATTGATAGATGACAACACGCCTGATTTCTTAGCTGTGACATCACAGAACCGGTCTCTTGGATTATATCTTGGATAGCAGCACGAACCACCGAATCATTCAGAAAGGAGAAATCTCCCGGCTCTTCGCACTACAACAGCTGAAATTTGGCATCCAGTCGTTGAGCCTCGACAAGCTCACTCTGCTGATCATTCTTTCGCCAACACACCACTCTCTCCAATCCCCTTTCACTCCGTCGACATGGAACAGGGCGACGACTATGGCACGGGGGGCCTGATGGACGATCCCGAAGACTACTACCCCTCTACCCCTCCGCCAACGAAGCAAATTTTCACCATGGGAAGCGGCAAGGAGGTTGTTTTGCACTTGGTTGGCCACAGCCCTACGGAGGCACATCATCTATGGAACGGCGCAAAGATCATATCGGACTACTTTGAGGAGGACCCTGCACGGGTACGGGGCAAGACCGTCTTGGAGCTTGGAGCTGCGTCGGGACTCCCTTCACTCGTGGCTGGCATTCTTGGAGCAAAGAAAGTTGTCATGACTGATTTCCCTGATCCGGATCTCGTCATGAACATGCAGAAGAACATTGATGAGTGTGATGAGACGACAGGGCCAAAGGGCCACATTGCAAAGGCGGTTGATGCGGCTGGGTTTGTCTGGGGTGGAGATCCGGTGCCTCTCATTGCCCGTCTCTCATCCGTTGAAGATGGTTCAAGTTTACCGGTCGCAGAAAAGCGTTTCGACGTGCTGATTCTCGCGGATCTGCTCTTCCGACACTCGGAACATGGCGCCTTGGTCAAGACGATCAGGGAGACGATGAAGGTTTCGCGGGATAGCGCGGCTTACGTCTTCTTCACCTCGTACAGGCCGTGGAAGAAGGACTTGGACATGGGCTTTTTCGACGTGGCGCGCGAGGCAGGGTTCGAGGTGGAGCAGGTTTTGGAGAAGAAGCTGGAGAAGCCGCTGTTTGAAAACGACCCGGGCGATTTGGATGTGCAGAAGACGGTTAAGGGATTTATCGTGCGGTGGCCGGAGAGCGTGTGATGCTGGGTGGTGAAGGATGGGATTGAAAAGATGGGGGGCGGGTTGGGATGGCACGTTGCATTTGACTTGTTTAGAGCAGAACTACTCCGTATGGAGATTTGAAATAGCAAATCACTACGATTTTATTGTGTGAAACCAGAGAGAAGAGAGGGAAAGGATCGTATGTTGCCCCGGTTTTTTACTTGACTGTTTGCTCATATCGAACCGATATTCGGTGGCCTCGGTTCGGTTTGAGTCGGAGGTGCTGCGTTTGCTCGTTTGGGATGTTGATCTACAGGCTGTGCCGCCGTGGCTGAAAGCTGGAGGAAGGAAAATGGAGTTTTTAGTTGTGAATAGAGCGTGGAACTAGTCGTGGGATGCATGTGAAATCTTGAGGGGGCTTCGTATAATAACTCGACTTTGATCACGGTAGAAGGATTTAGCCAGCCCCGCATCTTGTGATATAAGTGTACGGAGTAGATGCATGTTCAACCTTCAACAGACATCTACCTTGGGTTTCAACTCTCTCCTCATATCTACTCAAAGTATAAAGAAAGAAACCTCTGGCAATTCAAAAGTCACAACACACATACATCATGCCTGCGCAAAGTACATCTTCCCACCTGGCCAACCTCCAGCGCGACGGCTTCGTCGTCGTCAAATCCATCGTCTCCCCCTCCAAACTCGAGGCCCTGCGCACCGCCAGCCGCAAAGCAGAGCAGCTCGCCCGCAGCGGCCAGTGGCCTCACGTGCGGACGGTGGGAAAGCAGTTCCCGCCGTGGAACCACGAGGAGGCGCTGGAAAAGGGCATCTGGGGCGTGCAGCACCTGATGAAGCCGCAGATGCCGGGCCACGAGACGTTTACGGCGCTGTACTTTTCCGAGGAGATCTTGAGCATCGTGAGGGAGCTGCTGCAGTGCGAGGACGAGGAGCTGGTGATGGAGCTGTTCAACATGCTGGTGAGGCCGGACGAGGACTTTGAGCTGCGGTGGCATCGGGACGACATTGCGGCGGAGGCGTCGGCGGAGGAGGAGATGGAGAGGCTGGGACGGCCTGCGTTTCACGCGCAGTATAACTTTGCGCTGTGGGAGGATGAGTCGCTTGTTTTGGTGCCGGGGTCGCATCGGAGGGCGAGGACGGAGGTTGAGAGGAGGGCTGGGCCGTTTGAGGGGGAGATGCCGGGGCAGGTTGTTGTGAAGCTGGAGGCGGGGGATATCGCGTTTTACAATAACAATATCTTGCATCGGGGGGTGTATGATGCGAAGAAGGAGAGGGTGACGCTGCATGGGTCGGTGGGACATGTTGGGGGGAGCAAGTTGCGGGCGAGGAATGTGTTGCAGCATGGGGTTGGGGGATGGGTTGATGGTGTTGATTTCTCGGGGGTGGAGGGGGAGGGGGAGAGGAGGAGGGCGGAGGGGATGAGGGAGAGGTTGGTGAAGCTGGGGAGTGAGAGTGGTGATGTTGGGTATTCGCTGGAGGGGTGAGGAGGTTGTTCAGGGGGTGATGGATGGAGTGTATGGGTTGAGGATGTGTATGTTGACTTGATGAATAGTGATGAGACGTGTAATTGGAAGAAATAAGAGACTTTTCGATGATTGAATCATCTGTGTATATTTGATAGACGTGATGGATCAAGTAGATGTAGTGGTTGTAGTAGATGTAGTAGTTATAGTAAATGTAGTAGTTATAGTAGATATAGTAGTTGTAGTAGATATAGTAGTTGTAGTAGATATAGTAGTTGTAGTAGATGTAGTAGATGTAGTAGATGTAGTAGATGTAGTAGATGTAGTAGATGTAGTAGATGTAGTAGATGTAGTAGATGTAGTAGATGTAGTAGATAGTAGTACCTACTATATGGTTGAGCAGAATGAGTATGTCGAACTCGTTGAGAAGTGTTGGTTTGTTGTCGAATCCAGCGCTGAGTCGAAACCGTCGAACCATCGGGCCCACAGGAACAACACCTGTCCACACTCCTGGGCGAAATGGGTTCTGTTGAATGTGCTCTACCCAGACAAGCTCGACGCGCATAGACAGGAGGCTGCGAGCCGCTTTGGCAACTACTATATGTTGTCTCCGATTTTACGGCCGAGTATCGACATTATAGGTACCTTAGTAGTAGATTGTACTTACTAGGTACTACTAGGTACTAATGGTAGATAAGGTAGATGAAGTAAAAATACTTTATTATATGCCATTGAATCTTTTACAAAGAGTACTCCAAGTCCCAGCCAAGGACACTTTAAATCAGGCCCGCTCATATGGTATCCAAAGTATAAAACACATATTAGCTTTGAAGAAAAAGCTTTTGTAAATCATAAACAAGCCGGCATCTACCGCCCTCTTTCGCAGAATATATAAACAAACCATTATCATCAAGCTCTCCCCCTCCAAAAAATGCAGATTCTGATTTCAACAACATTCTTCGACATCCATACATGATGGCTCCAAACAAAAGACCACTCGCTAGTACCAACGGCTGTCCTGCATTGCCGTTGCTTGCAAATGACAAAGATATGCCAGTTGACCTCAGCCTGGTCTCTCTATTCGAGGGCCTTGCCAAAGTTTCATCGACCACCAAGCCAGATCCCGGTAGTCTCGGCCGCAAAGATCCAGAACTTCGCCGGTTGCTTTCACTTAAGAGGTCTTACGCGCCCCGAGAAGTCCAGCCCACAGAGAATTCTTACACAAAGATTGGCGCCGGTGCTTGCGGCGTTGTTCTTGCACAGGAGAAGAGTTCCTCTGTTATTAAATTAGCCAAGAACGATCACATGTCCCTCTGGAACGATTTCCACATGCACCGCTCGATCGAAAGACATTTTCAAAACTGGGAGTTTACAGAAGTTCGAATTCCTTGCTGCTATTACTATTCCCCAAAAGAGAACAACCTCTATTTCAAGAACCGCCCAGAGGTAGCCCAGGCGGCTCAAGATTTGTGCCATGTACCCACCAGCGTCCTCGTCACACAGAGGATCGCTCCGTTACCTGAACGTGCTCGAAATTTGCTGATTGAAAAGTATTGCGCGCCACGGATCAAAGAGGCCGCGCTTAGAGATGCGTCGAACAAGGAGTGCTTGGTGAGAGTGTACCTCGGTTCACTAGAGGGCAAAAGCGAAAGACTCTTCTTCTCTTTGCGAAACTTCAAGCTTCATCTCAACCAGATGGCGGACCTACAATTGGACATCAAGATGATGGCCGGCAGGATAGGCGTAGCTATGGCGCTTATGCATTGGGCGGCTGAGACTGACGCTCGCGATGTCGAATTTGTGCTCGGCAGTGATCCAATGAGGCCAGCACTTACAATGATCAGCACAGAGCTATGGGTTCTAGATTTTAACCAAGTTCAGCCGATTACCAAGGATGAAGCCGGGGTGTCAAAAGCCGTTGAAGCGGCCGGGATTAACGACCCGTATCTTCCAAAGCCTCTTGGGACATCTCCAATCGAGAGACAGGCTTGGAATGCATTCGCGGGCAATTACATCAGGGCGGCTGATATTATTCTGGAAGACAAGGACCAAAAACTGCTGCTGAAGTTGCCTCGAATGTTTATTCGAGGGCTTATTGAGCTACAGAAATCAAAGAAGGGGGCAAAGAAGCTGGTGGAAGAAGAAGGGAATAAACCATCCTGAAGATGGATGCAAGATTATTAGAGTGATATGTAAGAAACAGTGTATTAATAAATAATATACCTATACCTACCTAGTATCTCAAGTGGATGGGAATCTATCAAAGATGCAGGATAGTTTCAGCAACTATCAAGCTCACTACCTAGTAGCTTCAGGATGTAATTCCGGTTCCGTTCATCAGCTCAACAAAAGGCTGCTTGCTTAAGCTGCTCAACAAAAGGCGGTTACCTGCATTGCCAACTCACTCTGGCCGGGAGCCTGTTTCCGTGCCAGCTCTCAGCTCTTTTATATGATATTCCGTACATACCTAGCTGCAAGGTTCCAGGGTCCTAAATCAAACAGATGATCAAGACCTACCAAAGTAACAAACGCACTGCCCATCTGTCCGTCCTTCCAAGCAGGAATTCAAGGTTCAGATTCGCACTATACAATCCCTACCCACCGTACTGTCTAGTCGTCGTATAGTGAGAGAATCCCACAAGAGCCATGTAGTTGGATGAGGGACACCATGACAAAATCCGGCAGCCAGTGGTGGCCCAGCGTTCGCTCCATAGTCGCAAATCTGCAACAAAGTTCCATTAACTTGTGCCTCTCGTCGTGTCCTCTCGGCCTTGGCCTGCCATGGCTTGCCTGCGTGCAGGAAAATGTACATCCAACAACATGAATGTTGGTCCACATCTACTCGGTAGGCTACATGTCGGCGAATAACCTCACGGTGCTGCTTGCATTCCATCTGCGTGATGTATTCTTCGCATGGCAAGAAGGAGTGATCAAACGGCTGCTGCCCGTCACCCAGCCCATCATCTTCATCTCTGCTGGGATATAAATACCCTCCAAGAAGTCTGCTGCTTTTCCTTCCGGTCATCCATCACGAATCAATTCATTGTTTGACAAGAGACTTCAACAAGCACCTACTTATTCAACATGGCAGCGCTCGTAGCTGGACCTCCCCTTATTCCTGCTCTTGAAAGAGCCTTGGGGATTCGAAGCTTTTCGGAAAGCCGCGAACTGTAAGAAGCCACCGCCAAGGCACTACCTACAGGAGATGGCTAACATCATTCCACCTAGGTACAACAGCTTACGCGACGATGCTCATCAACCTCCTGTCGCAAGCGAGCATCTCCAGAACCTCGCTGCACTGTTCGTTCGATACAATGCTCAGAATGCTCTGGGCGTTCATCTGATCCACGGCCATTTCAAGATACCTGAGGATACCATCTTGCTAGGCGCGGACTTTCAAGAACCCAAGGGTCGCTGGGCAAAGGTCACACAGGTCGAAACAATCGATCCTGCCACTGTCCATGGACACATGTTTGTCCTCAGAAAGGATGGCGTGTGCGCGTATGAGTACCAGGACGGGACAATGCCCGATCTTTCTGCTGTTGGGGAGGGTTTCTTGGAGGGTTTTGCTAATTACCTGACTATGAATGATTTGCAAGACCTCATTGGCCTTCAGGTGCTCAGTGGTTGTGGCGATCATTCCATGTCGGAGCTCATTCTGGATGAGGGGACTGTCATGCTCGAGTCATCAGCCTTGAAGGGGTGCACTCCATCCAGGATCACTGGTTGGAAGTTCGAGGTCAATCATGGGAACCCGCGTGTTTGCCAGGCAAACGAGACTCACTCAAAGATGAAAACCGGTAACCACAAGGTCTTCAATGCCGGCAAACCGCTTCCCAAGTTGGAGAGTGTTGATGATCTAAAGATGGCTCTCACTGATGCAGGCGTTATTTAATCCACGCTCAGCTTCACTGCTGTATTGTTCCATGGCTAGCATTCAGTACACATTCTGTTCTCGAGCCATTTGTATCCGTCACTAATCCGGCATCTCAGTCAAGATCCTCGAACCTGGTTGCTGGAATGATCAGAAATCCATCCAGAGATAGCATGTTGTAGCGCCCCTGCTCATCATCACCAATGGGAACGGCAGGAGTCTCATTTGCAAGCCGCCTAGTGAAGCCATCAGAAAGCAGTAAGCCCGTGACCCTAGCCAGCTTGATAGCTTGCATCTTGGCCTCCGTCAAGCCTCCCACCTCCTTTGTGAAAATATCCCAAAATGTATCCTGTAAGTCGGCATAATCTTGGAAACGTGTCCAGCCGTCCTGAATATGGAGCTTGCCTGTAAAAGCTTGCAGCGTCTCAAGATTTAGGCCAAACGGGCAGATCTCAGCTTCTGCCCAGTCAATGATGCCAACCAGATGACACGACGTCTCGTCGACCATGATGTTGCAGGTGCTAAAGTCTTGGTGGAGAAGCACCATTGGCAAGGACATAACATCATCCATCGATCTAATGCAATGCTCGATGATGGAATGGAAGCGACTTGGCAAGGTAGAGAGCAAAAGTCGTAGCTCCTTGAGATATGTCTGGCCTAGTTGGTCCCGATACGCAGAGTCGACTTTCTGGGGGGTTTTCCACGAGATCGCAAAGAAGCTACAGGCCATCAGCTAAATGCCCCTATAAATGTTTTACATGGGGTTTACCAACCGCGCTACATCTGCCATAAAAGTCTTGCGCCGGGCAAAGTTTTCGTGCGAGTTCTCGGGGAAGCCATGTGCCAAGATGAAGTCCAAGTGGGTGATGCCTTGTATACGACGCATCAAGTATACATATAGAGGCTCTTTCCCTTCAATCTCATCTCCTATCTCGCCTTCGAATGAGACCTCGGGCGCCAGAGCTCCGTATATCTTGCACGCCAGTGCGGTAGTCTCTGTCTTGAGCTTCAGGGACTTGAGCCGGAACTGGACGACATATTCAAGGTCAGGCCCAGCATAGACTGAATAGCTACAGGCGCCTTGCACTTCGACAGGAACGACGCTGCCTCCGACGAGTTCCCTTGCTCGAGCGTCGCATGCAGAACGAGCGGCTGACGTCTTCGTCGTAAAGAAGCCGGCAATTTCCGCATCATTGGAATATTCCGAATATGAAGTGGTCATGATGCAAGGAGTTGTTGAAGTCGTTGGTGACAGGATAGGACAGTAGAACTAAGATGAAGATGTGTGTGAGGGTTAGATTCTTGGAAAGCACAGGAACCGTCACAACCACCGTTTGCTTGTCCGTGCCCCTGGCTGACAAAGATGCGATGGTTACACTCTCGCACCCACCACACGTACATGCACGGAGGTTGGGAAGCCAAGAGATGAGCCAAGAGGGAGACACACGGCGGAAACATGATTGAATGAATATTTTCTCTAGATCACATTCAATTATCTTGATAGTTGTTTGTTCGAGTTTGTATCGTAACAGTCGTTATCATTACAACGAAGAGTCGAGAGAGCCTCAACCTCCCATATAAACCAGATAACCCGCTCCTTGCAGTCCCAGATGTGTCCAATAGTCGTCATAGCAGTAAATGGTAAAAGAAAAAGACTGATCAAATCTTGCCGCGGAAGCCACCATCTCTTCCATAATCTGCAAGGCACAGGCCATGAACAGGAGACATCTCACCGTGAGCCAGTCCCCGTCTCCCTTTGGCCATGTGCCACAACACCGCCATGTCCGACCCAAAAGCCGTCGTTCTCGGAAGAACAGCGAGATGAGGCGATCTCCCAAGCCTCTGACCCATAGAGAACTGCTTCCACTTGGAAATGGCCTCGCCTCCGATGAGGGGATCGACAACTTCGAAGAGAATGGCCTTGCCTTCGGGCGTAGGCAGCACCTCCTCGAAGACCACCGCACCGTACTGCTCCAGCCGCTCAATAGGAGACAGAGATTGATACGCTTCATCGGCCTCCTTCTCTGGACGAAGCGCGAGGCGCAATGTTTTCTGCAGCTTCCGCTTGCCGCCTCGGCCGTTGACCATGACGAGATCGCAGCTCCTTATCGGGTCGTCCGGGGCCTCGACATGGTTTACGGCCTGCTGCATCCACAAGACAAACGGATGCATGAACCCCCACCAGATGGCGAGATCCGACAGAAAGATGTTAAAGTCAAAGCGCACGTAATGGATGCGAGTCCAGTTGAGCAGCGTCGGATCTCCGCTGTGAACGGAACCATTGCTGACGTCCTTTGCCTCGAGGAGATAGGGCCAGTCCTGGAGACGATCATAAGCGTTGAGCATCAGCCTGAAGCCAGGCCCTTGAAATGCGTCCAAGGACTCTTTAAGGATAAGAAGATCCAGTGCATTTGTGGGAATTTTCGGCTTGATCCTCGCCTCGACATCTGGCAGAGGCTTATCGGGAGGCGCCGTGTCGGCAAAGTGAAGAGTATCGAGTTCAAAGTTGAATAAGATGTGCTGCGGCGATACATCCAGAACAACAGGCCACTCCCCGTAGTGCCCGGTGGTTTTGTGATTTTCAACACTGCGGGTTTCCAGGTTGTTGTAGTATTTGCTCACGATACGGCGAGACTCTGCGTTGACATGCATGGCCACGGGCGGACGAGCTGTGCTTTTCACGCTCCATTGGCCTTTGCCGACTCGATGGGGGACCAGACCGACGAGGCGAGGCTCTATGGTGTCCAGCCATATCTTTTCACGGAGCTCATAGGGGAGTTGAGAGAACTTGACCATGGTCGGTGACTGTTGGTTTTGGCGTTGTCGAGGGGAAGGACGATGTGTGATGTATGATGTATGATGAACAGGGTGATGTGGTGCGGAGTATGTAGGCTCTCGTATATGTAGAGGGAGAGACGACGATAACAAGGACAGATATTGGAGACAACTAGGCGGCAAACATGGCATACAAGGAAAAGATCAGGCCAGGTCAAAGAAATACGAGTACACGTCTTGATTGATATACTTCTGGGGCCAGTTGAATGGCAAGCGGACGTAATATAAGAAGCTGACCGGGTGGGCAGGGATGCGGCAGTGAGGCTGAATAGCGAGGCGCCTTGCATGGGCGATGAGGAGCTAAAAGTAGATGCTGATTACCCACGAATTGGTCATGTGAAAGCTTGGCATCATTACTGTACAGTATCTGCGCCGTGAGATGGATATCGGGGCAATGAAGAGGTTGAAGCTATCATTGGAATAGAGACAACGTCCGCAGGTTGGCATTGAGCTCGTCCCCGGTTTTTTTTGGAGATGTCTGGCTCCAGGGTAGCACTACGGCCGCCGCATCTCGATTGAGGGGCAGATGAGGTAATCCAGCCAATCCATTACAGTTACAGCTACAGCAGCATCTGTAGTGGTGCGTGTCCTGCTGAAGCCTTGCGCCCAGGCCAGCAGCTCGCTAGGCTTCAAGCGCCCTAGTGCTGGGCCTTGCTGGAGCTTCGAACAAGGCACTACAAACACCATCACCAACTCCGTCATTCATCCGCCTTCGCTCTCCATCATACCAAACAAGTCACTCCCTCTCGATTCCCCGACAGCTCGACCTTGGCCCTCAATCCAACATCCAGCACAGCCGCCGTCACTCACCATGGGCGCAGATCCCCAGTACGTCAAGTGGCCTCTGCTGCCGCTGTCCCAGCACGTCTTCACCCTCACAAACGGCTATGCCTCCAAACAGTCCCAGCTGGCCGCCGTCAAGGCCCTGCAAGACGCCATCGCCCAGGACAAGATGGCGCCCTTCTACCGCTACCTGGCCCACCCCATCGAGGGCATCCTCAACGCCGTGGGCGAGAGCAGCTCCTCGGCACCGGGCAGGCCCCCCAGCCGGAAATCCAGCATGGTGGCGACCAAGGCTGCGACGGGGGCCGTCAACCTGCCGTGGGACGAGGACCTATACAACAAGCTGAAGGAGGACAACGACAAGGAGCTGGCCGACTTCCAGAAGGAGCAGGACGAGGCCGAGGAGCAGGCCGGTGACACAGAGGTCATGGCGGCCAAGGGCAAGCGAGCCGACTTTTGGGCTCGAGTGGGCGACAAGGTGCGATTATACATGATAAGATGGGTTGTTTGTAGGGCTGAGCCGAGCCGAGCTAACTCTTGACATTGTTCCATGCAGGACAAAGCAATTGCCGAGTTCGAGAGCTTGTTCGAAAAGACGGGCATCCTGGGCACCAAGATCGACCTGGTGCTGGCCATAATACGCATGGGGCTCTTCTACGGCGACAAGCCCCTCGTCGGGAAGCAGGTCGAGCGGGCCAAGACGCTCGTCGAGACGGGCGGCGACTGGGACCGCCGCAACCGCCTCAAGGCCTACGAGGGCCTGCACCTCATCACCGTCCGCGCCTACAACACCGCCGCGCCGCTCCTGCTCGACTCCCTCTCCACATTCACCAGCTACGAACTCTGCACCTACTCCAACCTCGTCGTCTACTCGGTCCTCGCCGGCTCCGTCTCCCTCAAGCGCGTCGACTTCAAGTCCAAGGTCGTCGACGCCCCCGAGATCAAGGCCATCATGGGCGACGGCGAGGACAAGCTGCTGGCCCTCAGCGGCGCCCTCAGCGCGGGCCCCGGCGCCGACGACTCCGCGGGCGATAAGCTCCCCAAGGCGGCGGCCACCACGGCGGTCAACCTGACCACCCTGGGCACCAGCACCGACCAGCCCGAGGCCGAGATGGCCATTGACTTTAGCCCCCTCGCCCTGCTCGTCAGCAGCCTGTACAACGGCAACTACAAGACCTTTTTCCAGTCCCTCGCCTCCGTCGAGGAGCAGTTCCTCAACCACGACCGCTACCTGCACGAGCACAAGAGCTGGTTCATCCGCGAGATGCGCCTCCGCGCCTATCAGCAGCTGCTGCAGAGCTACCGCGTCGTCGGATTAGAAAGCATGGCCAACGACTTTGGCGTCACGGTCGACTTTTTGGACCGGTGAGTTTTTACACATACATTTTTTGCAATTTTTTTTCTCTTTTACATTTGTTGATGAATGTTACTAATAAACGTTTGATATTAGCGATCTGGCTCGATTCATCGCTGCCGGCCGCATCCCTTGCACCATTGACCGCGTCACCGGCAAGGGCGTCATCGAGACCAACCGTCCCGACGACAAGAACAAGCAGTACCAGGACGTCGTCCGCCAGGGCGATCAGTTGATTACGAAGCTGCAAAAGTACGGCCAGGCTGTCAGACTAAGGGGTAGCGAGAGAGCATGAGCGTAATGTAGCATGGAAGTAATGAAATGGCTTTGATGGGGGGAAAAAAGAGGAAGAAAGGGGCTGCGTCATGGGGGGAAACTTGCAAAACTGCAAGTTTCGCCCATGAGGTTGTATCGTACTCGTTTTAGACATGAGTCGTTGTGCAACAGATAAAATAAATAAACAAGCAAAACAGACACAAAGAATAAATCCAAAAACACCACAACGAGGGGCTAATTTGATGCTGTGAAATGTTTTGTTGTAAGTACACGTCACCCAGTTGTTTTTTACAAGACATTCTATCATTTTCTACTATATTATTCTCTATCCACCCACGCGATAAAAATATCCAAATCTCGCTCACAGTCCCTTTTAAAAAAACACCTCTACCCTATTTTTGAAACAGTATTTTGCTGTACACGGCATTTACCTGTACTTGTCCATAAACTCCTGGTGGAACTTGGTGATCCGGCTCACCCACTCGGTTCCAGGGGCAAGGAAGGTGGTGCGGAAGTGCAGGGTGCCCTCCCGCTGCCCGAAGCCGCTGCCGGGGACGACGCAGACGCCGGTGGCCTCGAGCAGTCTCATGCAGTAGAACTCGTCAGGCTTGCGGCCCTCGGCAGTGGCAGCGTCAATGGCCCTCTGGGGAAGGGTGATGGTGGGGAAGAGGTACATGGCACCCTGGGGCTCGCCGCACTCGACGCCCTCCATCTGGTCAAAGGCCTTGTGGAGGGCGTTGGCGCGCTCGCGGAGGCCGTTGGCAATGCCGTTGTACTCCTTGTCGTAGAGCTCGAACGAGGGCTCGCCGGGTTGGGGAGGGTTGACCATGAGCTCGACGAGGCATTGGCCAATGACGGGAGAGCAGAGCATGATGGAGACGAACTTGTAAATGGTGGCTTCGACTTCGGGGTCGAACCCGACAAGCTCAAAGTAGCCACCACGGTGACCGCACTCGCCCACCATGCCCTTGGAGACACTGTGGAGAGAGGCCAGCTCGACGTCGTCGTACTTTCCGGGGTTCTCCTGCTGCAGCTTGCGGAGAACACCCTTGAAGCTGTGGAACTGGCCGATGAAGACGTTGGTCTGGTAGACCTCGTCGGCCATGATGACGAGCTTCTCCTTGCTGGCGAAGTCGATCACGGAGCGAACATCAGCCTCGGACAGAGAGGCTCCAGTGGGGTTGCCAGGGTTGATGATGACGATGCAGCGGACATCGACACCCTCGGACTTGGCCTTTTCATAAGAGGAACGGATGGCCTCGAGGTCGGTGCCCCAGGCCTTGGACTCGTCGAGGTAGTAGGGAACGCAGGTGGCGTTGAGGACGGAGAGGGTGGCGGTGTAGAGAGGGTATTGGGGGATGGGGACGAGCACGCCGGACTTGGGAGACTCGGCGAGGATGTGAAGAAGGGTGTTGACACCGGACGAGGCACCGGCAGAGAGGTAGATGTTGGCAGGGTTGGCGGGGAAGCCATCTCTTCCTGTAAAGCAACAAGTTGTGTCAGTAAGCCGACTTCAGCTCCGTATCAGAAAGGAACGGCACTCACTCTCGAGGAACTTGGCGATGCTCTCCTTGATGGCGTATACACCGCTGCTGGCGCTGTAGGCACCAACAGAGCCGCAGTGCTTGAGCAGCCACTTGGCACGCTCAACAACGTCCGTCTTGTAGCCCAGGCCGTTGATCAAGACATCCTCCTTCTCGAGGAGCTGCGGGTTCTCCAGCAGGCTGAGGACCTGGCGGAAGAAGGTGATGGGCTTCTGGTCCAGCTGCTGGGGGTTGCCGATGTTGGCCGAGATGACCTGGTCAAAGGGCAGGCCGGTGGCGCCCTTGCTGAGCTGGGCACGCAGCTCCTCCGACTTGACGGCGAGCTCGCCACGGACGGCGTATTCGGCCGCGCGGACGTGCGGGTTGATGTTGTTGATGTTGAGCCGGCCCATTTTCGCGGTAGTTGAGAAGGATCGAGGAACGAATCTGCGATGGTGATGGTGGGGTTGAGAAGTTGTCGATGGCGGGGCACAAGGTGTGAGTAGCGATCGCCGATGACCGGCGGCTTCCAGACCTTTTTGTTTTGGTGTCAGTTGGCGAAAAGAATTGTGTAAAACCAAAAAAAAAAAAAAAAAGAGAAGTCTTTCAAAAATGTTGGAGACGTATAAAAAAAGAAGAAGAAAAGAAGAAGAGAAAATCACGGGGAAGAGTCTGTTGGAGAGGAGTGGAGCTGCTTTCAATGCTCTGCGTCTGGAGTAGTCTGGACCCCGAGATCCCCCCCAAACATGGAAACTGTCGGCTGATGGTTACCCAGCGGTAGGGAATCCACGGGATCTGCGCGCTTCTTTTGGCTGCTGTTAGGCCCGAGCCATTGCCCACAAGGGGATTCACCACCACACCTCATCCAGGATCCATGACACGCAGAAACAGAAAAAAATCAGCGCATCAGTCGCTCCACGCATCGTCTGGCACGCCCTATCGAGATTGGTGGATCTGGGGATAGCTGCGGCATTGGGGGTAGTTTGTGGGAGCATGATGCAGGGCATGGAGTGCTTGATTTAGTCGGTGGTTTCTGTTTGTTGCATGTTGAGTGCGGACAAAAGAGAGGCTTCTTGGGAGCTGAAGCTGGTTTGCTCCCTTGGCCCGTATAATTGCCCGTGATCCCTCGCTCCAATGGCTGGGTGAAGCGTGATGATGACGTACCGGAGAGGTGAATAGAGGACATTGAAGCGGCGCAAACAGGTGAAAATGGATGGCGAGACGGGGGAAAAAAAAGAGAAACTCAGACAACCTACCAGCTATCCGTGACACACCTAGCAGTGCCCTCCCAGTAGGCAGCGCCGCGTTTCTCGTCAACAGCGCCCTCGACATGGTGCCGGAATTATTACGACGATTGATGAAAAATCAAGGAAAATAGAAAAGAGAAGATAGAAGAAATAAAACGTAATATAGTAGAGCACCGATGGAGGGCGCGAGTGTCGCTGGAGCGCTACCAGCTGTTAGAAAGGATTGTGGATGGATGGATGGATTTTGTTGGCTTGAGAACGTTCGTTCCTCGTGGCTTTTCCCCCAAGTACTTTACTTTGGCCGCCGCACCCTTTATCTTCTAAACTACAGTACGTGCTAGGTACCAATACAGGCTTACATAGTCCTAAAAATCACCGCCAAATGGATACCGGGCAGACACGCAAAACAGAGACAATTCCTGCGTAAAGCTGATATGGTAATTTCTTTTCCCTCCTTCACCGGTGATAATGCTCGCGCCGCTGGTGACGGGATGGACCCCGAGCTGCAGGCCTAGCTCTGAATATGGCAGGATTCGGGGCACGGGTCAGCCGCTATCGGCGCGAGGCTCCATAACGTTATAATTTCGAGCTCCCGGTCGGTCTCTGCAGGGGGTTGAAGGATCCATTCTTACATAAGAAATCCCACAGCCCAAGTTGTCGGAATTCGGCGGTATTTTAACCCGGATGCACCATCCCGCTATTGCTAGGGATTTACGATGCTATCGCGAGGGACCCATCGAACGACATCTTTCGAGCGCTGGAGATATCGACACAATGGCCAAGAAAGGTGAGCTCCTCACTCAATGCGCAGTGGAACTTCTGATTCTGTGCGCAATAAGCAATAAACAACCGCTAACATCCTCGCAGCAAAGGCAAGATTGATCAACGTCCGGCTCATCTCCATGGCCATGACCGGCTTCTTCTACACCTTCAAGCGGCCCAGAACGGCGCCCATGATGGGCATGCTGAAATACGACCCGATAGGTACGAACCATCCTCCGTCAGATGCGCATCTTCTTTCCCCCACGCCAATGCTGATTCCCTATCGCTCTTTAGTCCGCAAAAAGGTCTTGTTCCTCGAAACGAAAAAGCGATCCAAATAAAGATATTTCTGAGCAATGTAAAATTCAAACTATACACCTCAGGGGCGGGAAAATAATGATTGGGTTGCGGGTCGTCTGGTTATTCGAACCTGCGGCCACCTATTGTACATGTATCAATATGAAGAGCATTTCTGGAGTTTGGGGATGGGCTGGCATTGCGCTCGATGCGCTGACAGGTCACGATATCTGGTCTGATTGGAATAAAAATTCACTCCCAAATATTTCCACGTTTGATCATTTCCCCATTCTAGCTGTGGAACAGTGAGTTGCTACCAAAATAAAGCGCCCGCCTTCAAATTACAAGCTCCTTCCACCTATAGGAGGAGTACACATAGGCATCTGCGGACCAACCATCCTCCGTGCTTCCTCCCTGAACTTTATTCCTCGATATAGTGCTCAGTTCTGGGCTTCTTAACCTCTCGGGAAGTGGCTTCAAGAGATTCTAAAGACACTAGGTTGCCCTGAGGTGCTTGTCTTTTCTTGCTGGATAGTTGAATGTCCCTCTCGAAATCGGCAACGGTTGGAAAGGTCCAGGTGTGGTTGTGCTGAATCAACCTCGAGCGGATTTCAGCAACCATCTCCTTGGCCGAAGCAGATTGAGACTTGTTGAGAGAGCCGTTCGTGGCCTGACTGGCTTTGCTATGGTTAGTCTGTGGTCGAGCGGGATGTCCTTCCAAGCTGCTTGGTTCGATTGTGTCGGGGAGGGCGTGGCTTTTGAGAATCGACTTGAGTTGAGTGACTTCACGACGACGCTTTTGCTCTTGCATCACGGTTAGTGGAGGTGACGGCGATCTCTCACCTGGATCAGGACTGTGAACTGTGACCTTGCGGCTCATAGCATCTTCCTTGATCGATGGCTGAGTTTCTGCCGCGCCGTTGGTTTCGGCCGAGAGAGGCAATGGTGTCGTATTAACTTCGCAGGATGTCACTACTTCCGAGACAGCTGGATTCGGCATTCTGTCTGTAATCTCTAGCTGAACCCACTCCTCTTCCGTTGCCAGGTAGCTGGCTGATGATTGTATGGATCCACTGATCTCCATGACTCTGTCCAGCTTTTTGTCGCAGTCTTCGACCTCCGATACTCGCATCGCGACGGCCTTGAGCTGTGATCGCATCTTGTCAATTGTTTGAATATCCTTGAGCCATCCATTTCGGAGAATTTCAGCTTCTTCAGCTTTCTGCTCAAATGCTTGGATTTTGTTTCTTAGTTGAGCAGTCATCTCCCGCTCGTTTTCCAATGTCGCTTGTAACTCGGAAGTTTTGTCGTCAGTCTGAGTCGTGATATGCTTCTGTTCGCCGATATGGGTTGTTAAAACATTCAAAACATTCTCATTGGCTTGAAGCAATTGCGCCATCTTCTCTCTCTCCTGCCCAAGCCCCTGTCCCAAAGTGGCTCGAAGATTGGCAATGGCGTTGTTCAACGGCTTTATGGTGTCCTCCCCGTTTTTCATTGCTTCAGATACCATTGCTTCCACCTTTTTGGCGAGCTGTTCATACGCATGTTGACGCTGTCGATCCGTTTCGTTGGACTTATTCTCGTGCGCTGACATCTGCTGCAAGATACCTTGTAGCATATTGATTGTCTCGCGCTGATTGCTTTGTCCGTTGCCTGCGAGGACGTCAAATTTCTGGCCAATGTTTTCACAAGAGCCCACTGCATTCTTCAAACTGCAGTCAAAGTTCTGAATATGGTCTGACAGCTCTCGAAATCTTGCGCTGGTCCCTTTTTCGTCTTGTTCCAATGCCTTCACAATCCGGCTTGCCTCCCCTTTGAAGCGGTCGAGATCTTGCCCAACTGATCCCCCTAACTGTGAAATTGCTTCTGAAACGTTGCTTTGCCCACTCTCCAGTGAAGAAATTGCCGGCAATAAGCTACTGTTGTGTAAGCCATGAAAAGACCGTTGGATTTACATAATCCTCACCTCTTGCCAATGTTCTTTTCGGCGATAGCCAGCTTGAGCTCAAGATCCTCTTGCGAAAGCATCTTGGACGCGAGCTGATTTCCACCTGTGAGCAGAGAATCCAACCTGTCAAAATGTCAGAAGGAATGGATTTGCAGAATAAAAGTGAGAGCCAAGTACTTCGAATTCAGCGCGCTCATCATTTGCGTACTCGACCTAGCATCGAATTCACGTTGTTCGCTTTGGAAGTCATGATGTGCTATCAATGAATCCACCTTGGCCTTCAACGCCCAAACGCACTGATGTACTGAGTCTTGCTCTTTTGTTTGAGCACTCAGTTTGTCGGCAAATGTTTTCTCCTGGGCCCATAAAGCTTCTTGGAGGTTCAGCTTTTCCTTAAGCTCTGATATGACCTGGTCCTCTGTTGCCTGATCAGTTAAACATCACGATGGCATTCACAGCCGATGTCTTACTCTTTTGAACATCTTTTTGCATTTGCATGCGGTACTCGTCCATGCATTTCTTCATCTCCTCGCGGATCTTGAGGCTGTTTTTCAAAGCTTCATCGACTGCATCCGAGGATGCCGTTTTGCGTTCGTTCTCTTTTTGCAGCTGGTCCATCGTGTCTTTATAATACGTTTCCGCACGCCGAAAGAGAACTCCTTGCTCCCCGATGGTCTCATTGAGCTTACGTCGGTAGGAGTCATATTTATCTTTAGCAAGCTTCCCTTGCTTCTTCTCTTCCGACAATTGCTCCTTCACGGACGTGAGTTCAGAAGCCAACCCCTCTTTCTCTTCGGCCACTTTGTTATTATTCTCGAGCAGCGCGTTGTAACGCTTTTGAGCGTCAGACAACTGTGTGCTCTTCTCTTCCAGTGACCTTCCTATATCTCCAAGCTTCTCCCGTTCACCTTGAAGAATCTTTTCAAGCTTCCCGAGCTTTGACCTAGCCGCCTCAGTTTCTTCTTCTGCAAGTTGGATACACTGATTCCAAAAATGAGTAATATGTTGAATTGCCCTTTGATCGCGACTCTGTTTTGACTTTGGGGATGATTTGTGAACGCGCGACCGTTTCTTGGAGATGTTGCTGCTTGTGGTGGAACCGGACCGCTGGTGGGATGGCCGTTCATGTGTGTCGCGAGAGAGAACAACAATTGGTCTGTGTTCATAATTTTTGGGATGTTTGTGCCGCGATTCCATCGGACTGCGGTATGTAGGAAGTTCCAGATCGCCACAAATGCTTGGGGTGTGCTGGCGTTGTGCATTTCGGCTCTTTGTGTTATTGCTTCCCTTCATTCTCGGCGCAGTGGATGGGTCATCTTGTCCACGAGTGACCACATTGTGACCAATGGATTTGAATAGGTTGTTATCATCATTCCTTTGTGTTGGCGGCGAAGATGCAAGCTTTGGTGGCGACATTAGTCTGGTGGTCTTGTCCGTCTCGTGGCTCTGAGAGTCAGGCAAGACTTTGGGCTTGGTAATACGAGGAGACATGAACAAGATCGACTTCTGCACTTTGTTAGATATGGCCTTGTTATTCAGAAGAGTGAGTCATCCAAAAGAAGAATTGCTGAGCCCGCGCCATCTTACATTTTTGTCTGGTTGAGAGACCTCTGCTTCACCTCCATGCGTATGGACAACCTCTGCGTCTATTGGGTTTCCTGAGAGACATATCTCTGGCAAGTCCAAGGGTGAAGCTCTGGTGATTGAATCCATGATTCTGTCCTTTGGTGGAGAACCAGATAGAGTTAATTTTGGCTTTGGAGGCGGAGGACTCGGGGGCTTTGGAAACAGACTGTGCCGTTGAGTATTGGTGAATTGGCCGGGGCGAGGTAGATCTCTGGGCGGAAAGGTAAAGCCCTCTGACAACACTGCCTCAGAGATTGCTTGCTTGCTGTCAAGTGTACGACGGTCATCTCTTATTTTTGGAGAGGACAGTTCTGGAATCATGGGGAATGGGTTGCCGATGCCGGTGTCGTTGATTGCCCATCCAAAGTCAGATAGACTCTCGATGGGAGCTGGGCCACCAAATCCAGCACCAGTATTTGGAGGCGTTAAGTTGACACCTATTTGAGAAGGCATCTTTGCGTATGCGTAGTGTGAGATCGTAGAATGTGATGACTCGCTTCTGTCGTTGTTGGGTGAAAGCAATGAGTATGCGCATGTCGATTTTTCACTACCATGTACGGGAACAGCTTTGAGGAGTTGTTGTAATTAAGTTTGGCAAGAGAATTGTGGGATGTGCAGAATGAAGGCGGTCAATCTGCAGCAAGCGAGCTCGTCTAGATAATAGCTGTGGAAAGAGGCTTGATGCTCCTTCCAGCACTACTCCTAGAGACTCAACGTCAATATCTACTACCAGGTACTAAGTTAGCTTGGAAGAAATTGATAGGTAGTAGCACAAAAGGCCGATAATGATGTAACCCAATTCAATTTCCTAATGGATGTCTCATCATTATTCTATCAACATAACTAAGTTCATCTGTGGTCTTTGAGGCCAAGTAACAATCCGCCAGCTGCTGGGCTGGGTATTAAGGTAATGAAGCCAAAGTGCACGCCAAACTTGGCTACCAGCATCCCGTATCTCAAGCTTGACTGTGATACTAGAAATAGCAAATACTAGAAAATTGTAGAGATAGCGGCAGATACAAGAAAGAGCAGCGATAGTAGCTAGTAGATACAATTACCTAGATTAAAGATGCACAGCTTTTCATCTCTTTGATGCTATTAATATAATACTCTTCGCCAACTAGCGACGGCTACCAGCCGTTCCCTTGAATTAACGGATAATTAAAGATACACATAAATAGAAACCACATTGTATTTGCGTGGCAATTGTCTCTTACCATCACAACACAATGATTGAAACACATCAGCCGTCGTGGATACCCTCAAAATGCCCTGGGCGCCTTGTCTCACAATCTTGAGACACTGCGAGTAATGACATACAAGTGTCCGCCTCGCATATCCTCATGGCAGTTAGAAACCACGCTTCTTCCATCCAATCCTTCACTCCCGCATCAAACAAAGCTTCAACGTCTCAGGCCCCTACATTACCGAACCCGCAATGCAAATGGCCGACTCCCAGGCTGCGTGGACCTGCCCCTCCAAAATCGGAAATCCCATCGTCAATCACCAATATCACAGTGATGCGCTTCAGGCCTTCTCAAATCGCATTAAGCGCGATGCACCAGCTCCTCCCCCAGTCACAAAAATAGGATCATTTTAGTCTCACGTCGTCACGGAGCCGTCACAGACAGAATCTGCGGGCGCGCAGTGATGCTTTAGCTGTTTGGCTCGCCTGAAGTGATGCACAGGATGATAAAGTCGCATCCTGTACACCTCATTGGCCGAGGCCCCTGCAGGTGCCGTTGGCGTCGGCGCTTGTTGGGTGAGACGAGGCCAATCATGAGGGCGCACCGCCGACGGTCGGTCATATCCAGGCACAGGCATCACAAAGAAAACTAGCGAAACGGGGCCGATGAGGATGCCCAGGGCGTTTACTGATACATGGGCCTTGGCCGGCATTTGTATGCAGGCACTTGTCGCGGGCAGAAATGGAGAGGAGGCGAGGGACAAAGAAAAGGGCTTGTTGCAATAAAGGGTGGGCTATGGCGCAGTTATTTCCGATCCGGCGGTTGAGTCTTTGGATGTTGTGATTTTATTCTTATTCTGCTGACTGCCTGCTGTGCTTGGAGATATCTCGTACGATATTTCGACTCCTCAGACAAGCCGCCTGGCTGTGGACTGATATCTGTTACTAAATACATACGCATACGAGCAAAGACGCCGAAACCCAATCGAAGCATACCGCCATGTCGCAGACTTCTGCGTATTTCCCTCTGGCCACGGACGATTCGTGGCAGGGCCAATCCGGCAGCATCACTGCGCAAGACGGAACCGACGCCGGTGCCGCGGGCGACAGCTCTGCCAATTCCATTACCCTCTCGACCGGAGCCCTGATTGCCATCATCATCGTTGTTGTGGTTGTTATCCTGATCGGCAGTAAGCAAAATCCGCAGTCCCTTAGCATGACTTATTTCCTAGCAGGCTGACACCTTTTAGTAACAACCGCTACCCTCTTCTTCATTGCCAAGAAACGTGAATGGACCATCAAGGAGACCATTAGAAGATCAACGAAAAAGGTTGCAACCGCTCTTACTCCAAGGCGATCTGAATTCCCCCGCTCTGTCAAAGGCTCAACACGCTCCAACCGACGTGGACGAACCAAGCTCGACGAAGTGCCTCCAACCCCTCGACTTCGACCTGAAGATTTGGAAAAAGGCTTGGCTCGCAGCGAGAGCAAATCCATCCCACAAAAGACTGGCGGAAAGTAACCATGACGAATTGGTGCGTGGATGTGGGTGCGAATGGGTAGTAGAGGCGTCAAGGCATTGATTGGGAACGACTAATGGCGAGTTTTTGCTTTTGTGTGCTTTTTATGGATGAAATTATGATATCGCTCATGGGTGTCCGAATGTATATACATATATCCTTTTGCTTTTCTGTTTTTGGTATTTCAAATGTTTATGGGTATCACATCTTTCTAAATGTGTTTGAGCTGGCGCTTCGCCTGCCCTTGTTGGAACGCCTTTGCGGAGGAGGCGCCTCTTCCTCTTCCTCTTGCTGTTGCTTCTTCTTCCTTGACTCTGGCACAAATGTGACTTGTCTCTCTCCACGAATCTCGCCGCCCTGTGATTTGTTGACGCGTGTAGACTTCTGCTGTCTTGAGCCCAGTGCGGAATCCTTTAGTTGTCGGCCTTCGTTTTGCGTTGATGATACCTTCATCACCACGTCATCTTTAGGCTTAGAGATGGGCTCATCATCGCTAGACTCTTCATCAGAGTCCTTGCCTTGGTATTTAGTCGTTCCATGCTTGGCCTCCAGCGCTTGCTGAACTGCTGTGCTGGGGTTGAGAGCCTTGAATTCACCACTGGCTTCATCCACTACAAAGTCTTCGTCTTCGAACAGCTTGCTGAATCGTGTGTCTCCCAAAAGACCGGCATCAGTATCAACCTCGCTTCTGTTCTCCTGCCTCTTGAGGAGTTTGTCGACAAGTCGCTGGTTGACCTTGACCTTCTTCGTGCCTCTGATGCGGCTAGAACGCTCCTTCTCAACCCTCTCCTTGACGCGCTTCTGTCTCTCGTCCTCGAATGCGTAAGGGTTCGCGATGAGTCTGGCTTGCTCGTACAGCTTGGACGCCACAAAGTATCCGTGCATATACGGTCGCAGCAGGTTGGTTTTCCCAATCAAGTGTGCTAGACTGAGCTGCTTCAGCTCCGGCAGCGTCAAGAACTTGTAGTTGTCGTAAGTCTCGGTGCGGACTTCTTCCGCCATCTCTTCCACCATATTGTCCAAGAAGGAGCACCATTTGGGAGCGGCGCCGAGCTGTGGAATGAAGAATGCGTGCTGCTGCTTGCCTTCGTTTGCCGTCAGCAGCATGCCAGTATTCTTGCACCAAGCCACGTCGTTGATGTCAACCACAGGCTCAACCGATGTCCATGGGTCTCCCGTCAACTCATCCCAGATTTTAATGATGCGCTTGTCGGCCGACAGAACCTTCTTCTCTTGTGAGGCCGTTGTCATGTGAATCAACTTCTTCACGGCGAAGCCATAGCCGTGATCCTTCTTGAGTAAGGGAGTAGGGCGACGGAGATCGAATAGCTGAATCATGCCAGTTGAGCTGCCAGTCGCCAGCGATAGACCGGACGAGTGGAAGTCCAGTGCTGTGACGCCGCCGTCGTGACCGGCAAGCAGCGCGACTCGTGACCTTGACCGGGGATCCCAAAACTCTACTGTGCCTATTGATGTACCAAATGCAAGCAGGTTGTGGGTATCCTCGGCGATGGCAGCGCAGTTGACGCTGCCAACGTTGATGCCGCCCTGTAGACCGCCGCCCAGCTCATCATCTTCTCCAACTTCAACCTGATAAGACTTCATAAACCTTCCAAGCTCAAGGTTCATGCGGAAAACCTCTCCCTTGCCGTCAGCGTCGATTCCAACAGCAGGAATGAGGGCCTCGGTGGATTGCCGATCGTATACAAGATCTCGACCGTATCTGGGAATGCGCGCCTCATAGTGGCAGCCCATGGGGGTGTGGAATTCGAGTTTTCGATCATTCTGGAGGTGTAGGGATTTTGAGTAGTCGGTAGAAAGCAGGACAAAAGTCTCGTTGAGCGACGTCGTGTGCCGTGTGAAAGAGAGAGAGAGTTGTGGAAGGTTGTGTACATGCAGCTGAGGCTTGTAGGTACCTGTGCTCATGACCCAATCGCCATCCTCACTGATTCGGACACACTGACTAGCCTCTTCAAACTCAAAGTCTTGCAGAAGCTCGACGCGATTCTGGTACTCGACATCGTTCTTCAGACTGCGCTTCCGACGGCGAGCCAGCCAATCTGGAAGAGGACGCGCGGTAGATGCGCCCGAAATTGTATAGACGGGGACGGTCCCCGGATTGGAGAGCTTCATGGCGGATGCAGAGTATCAGGTTCAGGGCTCCCTCGTTGGGATTTCGGCTGAAAATATCTGCAGTCGCAAAGGCAGAGACAAAAGATGCCAATGCCAGACAATTTTGCGGGCTATCAGAAAAATCAAGGTGAAGAAAAATTCCAGCCCCACATCGGTGACCGGTGAGCCGCCCCCACACAATCACTACCTTATGCTTTGTATGGATTCGCCTGACCGAGCGCTGGCCAGCCAATCGCCGCCACGCGCTGGATCCAGCACGCTTCGGACTCCCTGGAGACAGTCTGAGCCCTGTCAGTTCCGCGATGCGGTGCATTTTCAACGTTGCTTGATCATCATCTCCTCTTTTGCTCGACTGCCCCCATGGCCTGAGGCTGCACATGCTGGCAATACTAGGCATGTGGCTGATGTGCTCCTAAAGACTCTGCCTTCCCCCTAATCCCCGCGCTTCGGACGCCTCGTGACTCTATAACCGGTTCCTCGAGCTCGCGCCTATCGGGGCGACGCTCCTCGACAACCGCATCGATCGGCGAATACCCTCGTTGAGATGGAGCTCGGGCAGCACAGAGCATCAGAATCGCTTATCCTCCTAATCAGGGCTTCTTGAACTTGACCAGCACAGCTCTTGTGCCCGGCCCTCGGTCCGACCGTTTGCGCGAGACACCCCAGGACGCCGTGGCTTCGTGTCGACGACGGCAAACTGCGCTGTCACCGGCTGCCACGAGCCGATTACCTTACACGCAGTCGATATGGATACTGGGGAATATGAAACTAATACATTGTTAATTGTGAGCATGGCCCCTCCCTTGATGGTTATCCCCTCTTCGGCTGACCCCGGGTCCTAGAATAATGTCTCGTCGATCGCTTATCGTTTGTACGAACCGTCATCCAATCTGTCGCAAAACTTCGCCTCGGTCGCTCTTGAGATTGAAAACTCACTAAGGGAAAAGGGACACATCGTTTTATACGATGCAACCAAAAAGGCTCTGTGGCACTTCCAATTTATCCCCAAAGATGAAAATTCGGATGATTTGGGCGACAGCCTCGAGCTGCCGCCCGATGTGGCCGGGCATGGCCTGGTTTTGAGAGAACACGGTGTTATAGAGCCTCCGATAATACAAAAGCCTCGTTCTCAGGGCCTTCAATCTAGTGGCACGCCCACGAGCCTCCTGTCAACTGCTTCTGCTTTAGAACAAGCCCACCGTCCTGCTCTCTCATCACCTTTGCAGACCACTGCACCCATCACGCAAGACCCAGACCCAAGGGCCGAAAAATCCAAGGCCACATCGACAGCACAGAGAGCACTCTACGAAAAATTCATTGCGTCTATCTTGTTGACGATATCTACCACATTCTGTCGCCGAGTTGGGGCAGTTCCTCTCAACTACAGGACTGTAATACTCTCTCCGACGGCATACAATGCACAACCACACGGAGTTGCCATCGGAAGACCACAGATACTAGGCACTTTTAGGGCGTATTTGACGACAACGGGAGCATTGATGATAAGCCTGGCTCTGACGAAGTGTAGAGGGATATTGTCACTAGATGACGCTGTTCCCTCGAGTCTGGCCCCCTCTGGCTATTCTGTTCTTGCTGCCCCCTTTGGCATCATGACTGCTACGCAAAATTTTGTTCCTGGCGATGGCGGCGTGGCGAGTTTAGCTCAGACACCCATGACCCAATTCTTTAATTTTCGTGGTGGACTTGACGGACAAGAGTCGTTGTGGAAACAGGCTTGCCTACGATTCTTAAATTTCCGGGGCATAGCTGCCTCTACGCTAGGGGGCTGTCTCTGGGTGAATCTCTTGGTCCCCAAGCCGAAGAACCCAGATACCAGGGGCGACCAGCGATCCTCTAGCGCAAGCTCTTCATTCACGCTGCCATGGCCAAGGCGTCTATGCTTCCGCAAGAAGAACGTCGACGCATCTTCTACCAGCCGCGTGGTAGACACTGTACTGAGCGGCCATGAAGAAAGTCATGATCCACTGGGAAATGTCAAGGGATGGCATGCCTCTGTTACGGAAAGAGAAGAGAAAGTCAAACGAGCCATGGAGCGTGCCGCCAATGTCCCCAAGGATCCTCAACCACAAAGCGCGGAGTCAAAGACACCCAAACCCAGCGGCCTGTCACCCGTGGCCTTGCAGCGTCCCAGTACGGCCACGGCTGGTATCATGTACCCGACGCCACCAGATGGAGTTCACCAGCCCAATGGCGTGACTCCGTCCATTGATGGCACTCTTTCCAGTCCAGGTAACCCATTATCCGCTCCGGTCATCACGGAAGCGGATGCTGTTCAAAATGAACCAACTGGAGGAGACAGCGTCGACCAGTCGCCCGAGTTTGCAGATTCCAAGAGACACCGGAGCGGCAGTAATGTTCCTGGTGACGGCGAGACCGTCTTTGGGGGTGATATAGGAGGAGATATGTTTGACGACAATGACATTACCGAGGCCGATTTTAACTTTTTTGACGAGAAGCCAGGCGACATGGATGCCGATCTTCCAATGGCTGATATATCTAGCTCAGAAATGGCACTCCCCCCACCGCCCCAAGCCGTTGAAGAGACTGTAATTCCCGTCGATACCACGCCACTCCCTCTGGAGCCAACGCCTACATCGTTGCCTCTTCATCCTCCTGCCACCTCCTCGGCCCCAACTCCGGCCCAGGCCGCAACTCCCGTTCCCGCCCCTATTCCTTCTCTACCGCCACCAACTTCTACTCCTCTCCTTGCTCCTCCACTACCTCCTCCTCAGTCGGAGAGAGTAGTGTTTGCCAAACCCGAGCTGAAGCATGCGAGAAGCCAGAATGAAGACCCAGCCCGTCGCAGCCGGGGGGAGATACGGGTAACGCCTGCAAAGCGCGAATCTAGTCCTTTCGACCCCCACGCGGTGTTTAAGCGTGTGAAGGCATCTCTTAAAATGCCAAGATATGATTCCACCACATCTTCTCAGCCCACATGGAGAAAGGCCAAGATCTTTGAGAGCCTCGACTTCGACCCAGCGTTGCCTATGATTAATAAAAAATACGAGCAAGGGGGGCTCTTCGACCTGAGTGCTCTTTCAAAGGTGGAAAAGATGGAAAGGCCAAGCATTGATCTTCGGACCGTGCCCGAAACTGACTATCTGAAACGGCATGGCAAGCTCAGCAAGAAGCCAAGGGATCGACCCGTTACCCGAAGCACCATGGCCAAGCAATATTCCGCACTGGAGCCGCAAACGTTGACGACCAGCCCAATGAAACTGGACGGATCAATCTCAGGGGAGGACAGCAGCGCTGAATCGGACCAAGACGACTCCAGCTACACGTCGGACGAGCCTGGCTCTCCGCACAAGGCCAGCATCAGATTGATCAACGCAGACGACGATATCATGTCTCAAATCACCTCGCTAAGAGATTGCGATATTGAAGAGCCCGATCATCAGCTGGCCATGGAGCTACCGCGGCTATCCAAGTCTGACATGAACGGAGTGCCCCTCTCTGCGCTGTTCTCGGATCCAGAGCCCTTGTTGTTGGATATGGCCTTGAATGACGACGATTTGATCCAGATTGCGCAGATTGTGACCGAACAAGCAGCAACTGGTGGGCTGGATATCTTTAGAGCCTCGGATTTCGAAGCAGCCACCTTGTCGGCCAGCCAAAAGCGCCAAGAACTATTAACCCACAGTCGGGACGCCTTTCATACACTGGAAGATATCATTGCGCAGTTTTTTGGAGACACCATGCCTATGCGCTTGAAAGGCTTGTTGGATATTCAAGACGTACCGCTTCTGAGCCAGTTCCAGCCGCGGCAGATGCCCGGCCGAGAAGGAAACCCCGAAGCTCTGCGGCCAAGCAACCTATATCAGATTCCTAGCCCACATTTGGAAGTTCAAAGGGCAGACACGAAGCTCTCTGTTCTGCCGTCGGCGGTTTCATTCTGGGAGAGCTTGGGCCTCTCTCCTTCCTCTGGCAGTAAAAACCTCAATGCAATTTGCGTCTATCCTGGATGGCCTGGGATGGGAGACAACGTCAAGACCTTTCTTGACCGCATCAAAAGTGTGTATGAGTTTTTGAAGCTGGGCACGTTTGAAGTCATGCCTCTTGGTGCGGATATGGAAGCAGGGCTTTTGCCATATGAGATTGATAGGATTACCACTTCTCCCGACGCCACTGTGACGGGACATGGATCGGCCATGATTGAAAGTATGGAAGTGCTGCGCGGGATATTCACCAACCTCGCAATTACCGAGACAAACTTTGTTATTTACTTCGTCTACTCGCCGGACAATCCCGGGACCATTATCGAATCTTGCACGGCGTTTCAGCGATTCTTTGAAACGTACCAAAAGATTTTGGCAACCCGAAAGGAGCCTCCTCAGAATGAACTAGTTTTGCAGCTGGTATCGGCAGATCTTCTGTCTTCCCCCTCGGCCTTGGTCGTCACTCCGACTTCAGACCTAGTCAGACTCTGCATCGAGACCTACGATCGCTGTACTCTCTTTGGGGGACCAATGCCTGCTCCGGCCATTAGACTCGAGCAACTCTTACCACGGATCATTGATTTCAAGCTGACTACTAATCCGTCAGCATCGCTCATCCGCGAGAACTCTTGCATTCATGTGGCATACGCCCAGAGCGTCGACGAGCGGTGGATTACAGCTGCTTGGACGGACGATAGGGGAAACCAGCAAGCAACGGCTTCTTATTGCATGGGGAGAAAGGGGAAGCAGCCGTCTCGCAACATGAACGAGATTGCCAATGAGATATGGGAGACTACGCTTGAATTGATCTCTGCGTGGAAAGTCCTTTGGAGAGTCATCATCACCAAGTGCGGGCCAATGCCGCAGCACGAGATGGACTTTTGGGTTGACTTGGCCCGCACCGAGATCAACGCCAAGGTAACGGTGGCTTTGCTCACGGTCGATACGAACCCATCGCTTCAGCTTTTACCGCCGGTGGTGAAGCTCGCGCCGCCTTCGGCTGCCCTTCACACGCCAGCATCTACGCCACTACCAAGCGCGTTTTCTCCAGAGCCGCCAACCCCTGCGACTCCCGCCCGCGAAGGCATGGCAGTCGCTACTCCCTCTGGCGATGGCGGCACTTCTAATGCTGGCGCTGCCGATGCGGATCTAGATGCCATTTTGACCGATGTCACCGATCAGACCTGGGGAGCTATTGCCGGCCACCGGCTCAGCAACTCCACGAGCATTCTGGAAGTACACCCTGCGTTGATCAGTGGCTATCTCATCAAGCGGACAGGAATCAAAGTGGAAGATGCCCCTATCGTGATGGAGGTGAATCTGGTGTACACGGAAGCCATGCCGCGAGTGCACGAACCCCTTTTCAGAGAAATGTTGGGATACTTTAGAGGGCTAGGCACTCTGGCCCGGGCCCGTGGAGTGGTTGATAGGGAAGCAGATGTGCGACCCTGGCATGTCGCGGCGGCCGAAAAAGCCGCGCGCGCATTGTATCTGTTAATGTGATTATTTGCTTTATTTTTCCTTTGTTTGAGGAGAAGGGGGCGGTGGCGTGGCTGAAGGGGGGGAATTCCATTTTTTGGTGATACCTTTGCAACGAGACACGTTGGAAAACCATACTATTAGGCGTTTTTTTTATTGTTGGCGTTGGAAATGGTTTGGCCGAGGTTGTTGTGCATTTCCGATCCAAGAGTGATAGAAGGGGGGGTGAGGGAAGCAAAACCACCAATGTGGATTTTCTTTTCAGCATATGCATAAGTACGGGTTGGCGATGATGATTATGGGTTTGTAGATAGGTTTTGATATATAGTATAGCTGGGGGTTATGAGACTTGGGGTACATACATAATTTGCTTTGTGTGTGAGAGTGAAGCATGGTGAGATGTGTGGCAAGTTGTGTGATGTGTGTGGACGCTGGATAGAAAGAAGCAATAGTGGGAATATTGCATCGTGAAGAATCACTTTAGACTTCTAGATGCTACCTATACAACGTGATATAAACCTAACAACTACATCTGTATTTTGGCCTGCTCAGGCATGTATTTGATATCTACGCCGTATGATTCTGGTGTCTTTGATTTAGGCAGTACATTGTGCTTACTGAGGCGACCCGACCCGCTAGAGGCATATACAGGTACCTCCAATCTACGCCTTGCAGGCAGCCTCTCCTCTGACTTAAGTCATGCATCTCTCCTCCTCATGACTCCCTCCCTCCCTCTCTGAACCAGTCATAATGGAGGCTTTGGCTTAAGAATCTGCTTACCCTGGCGAGAATAGAAGCCTGGGCGTGAGTCAGACTGTGGCTGCCACGTTTTGGATACATTTTGTTGCGCCACCGTTCAAGTCTTGGTAAGTTTTAGTGGATGAATCATCATCGCTGCAAGGGCTGTAAAATGCGTCCATGAGGCAATGGAAATTGAACTTGAAGCTGATTAACGAGTGGACGACCATGAAGATGCAGTAGATGATCATTACGCGGCATATTCCTTCTTCTTCTTTATTTATTTTCTGCTTTTCTGCATTTACAATTTACAACAGATATAGACCTTTCTATGAGACTGCCTGAACAGTAATCATAATGGACGTGGCATCGCTGGGAAGTCTCCCAGACGATCTCATTCTCGACATTGTCCAGCATCTGGACACGGCCCGCGATGTGGCTCATCTGGCCAGCGCATCGCGACATGCCCATGCCGTCATCAACCAGAGCGGGTGGCGCAGCTTCGTGAGGGCCAAGTTCCCTTCCATCAACATCCCCTTGGGGGCTTTGACGGGCTGGAATGCCGTGGCAGACCGCTTGACGTATCTCGACCGGTGCTGGGACAGTCGTGGGTTCTATCTGACGGTGTACGGAGAGAAGCCTCCGGCGCGGACCAAGAGGAGGGAGTTTCCCAGGAGCAGACAGTCTGTCAACTTTCACTCCGTCATTGATGCTACGACGCTCGTGGCTACGCAGGAGGAGCTGCTGGCGTGTGGCGCTGGAGAGAACTTGATTCTTCGACGAAAGGGCGTGAGCGGCAAGGGCCCGGATAGCTGGAGCAAGTTGGGAGGCCGCGAGGCTGGATATGCAGCTGGGACGGGAGATGTGACGGCAATCAGCCTCATCCAGCGCCAGCAGCTCCCGGAGGTGGTTGTTGGAAGGGCTGACGGAAGCCTTCAGCTCTTGTCTGTCGGAGATGAGACGCTGTCGGATGCTTCTCAGAGGTTTCTTCCCTCACACGATGCTAATAATCCATCTGGAGTGCCTCTAAGCCGAAGGTCTCCTGGGCAGAGGGCGATTTCATGGACCGAGTGGGAGTCCGATGCCAAGTTGCTGGCAAGCTGCAGGAGCTCCGTCTTGACGCTTTACAACCTTTCCGATGCCGAAGAGGCAACTCTGAAACCTGTTCTCTACTACGACGTTGCTAAGGATGGCTCTGTCGACGAGGTTTCGCTTCTGCGCAGCGCCAAGTTCATGGCCAACGATGTGATTGCTTGTAGCATTGGTGGTAGCACTGAGCCTTTGAGATGGGCCAAGATGAGGCCCAGTGGAATCGAGTTTTTCAACGCAGCAATGAGTTCCAGGGTTAGTGGCGGTGCTTCGGCGGATTCCAAGAGGTCGGCTGAGAAGACGACGGTTCGTGCTATTCAGCCGGTTACAAGGATGAATGATAATCTGCTGCTCAGCGCCTGGGACGACGGAAGCCATAGGTAAGATGAGAGGTGGCAATCCAAAGCTAGAGTCACTTTTCAAGCAGCTAACTCAAGTATGTGATGCTAGGCTGTCAGATTTACGAACTCCTTCAGCCCACGATGTTCTATATCGTGATGGCTTCCAGCCGTATCAGGCTAGTAGTTCATTGCTAGTATATGGATCTGAGCGATTTGTAGCTGGCAACAACTGCAGCCCTGACCTCCGATTCTTCGACTTTCGTTTCCCGAAGCCGTATCATCACACTAATGCCATGCCTTGTTCCGGAAACACACCTCTCCCTGGACGACCCCATCAGTACGGGGCCATCAATGAAGTCGATGGACTTCAGATCAAACCGGTCGAAGAGTGCGATTCCTCGTCTGGTCGATCGTGCACATGGCACCATCTATCACGACAAGATAGCTGGCGGCCAGACGCAGTCATGCACATCTACAGCACATCTATGGACCGAGTCCATTCCTTGGCCAAAGCATCCGACCTGTCGACGTCGTTCTACTGCGGCGTTAGGGGAGCTGTCGTAGAGGCGACGTATTCCCTAGCTGAAGACGTAGACTTGGTAGTCTCTCGTAGGTCATCGCCGGAAGGATGGCAAGCCATCGACCCCGAGGGAAGAGCGTCGTTGATAGAGACGGGTGTTGGCCTCCGTGATGGAGAGGCACAGCTGGAGGAGCAGACGCAGACGAGGATGCCGGAGCTTTATTACTATGAGCGGTGGAGGATTCCGGAGGGGGAGACGGAGTATAAGAGGGAGCAAGGGAGGCGTTTGGATCCGGCGTTGGTGACTAGCCGAAGGAGCAGAGGATGAGCTTTATGATGACGTGGCCTTGGTAATGTCTGTGGCACGGCGAATGATTTGAGGAGATTTGGTGTTGACGATGACTTGGCTGATGGGAAAGTTGGTTTGTTGTCTGTGAATGGATCATATAGATGGGCCATACACGGTTCTTGAAGTTGTTTGGATAAAGAAAGCATATGGGACGTCACGACGAATGGAATTATATAGGACTGGAAATGATTTCTTTGATGATTTCTTCTAAACTACTTCTAGTATCGCTACTCTCTTCTAGTATCGTATCGCAACTTTCTTCTAGTATCACTACCTGTTTCTACGTATTATACAATGGCTACGGCTCAAAGCGACATCATCTAAACAAAACTGAACCGGATTCTAACCAGCCGCCAGAGCTCTCGGGTGACCTATACCTACCTAGTTGTAATGATGAACGTATGGGCAAATGCTATACCTCTGTCGAAGCCAACAACTCATAGAAAGCTTTTGAGCGAATGAACCATGGGTTTCACGCCGCAAGCTTCCAGCATCGGGATTCTTTTCTAGCATCAGTCAACGTTAGATATCCAAGTAGCTAACTTGGACTACTGGATAGCTACTCTCTTAAAGTGTACTAGATTTTGAACCCCCGTAGATTATGAGTTGGATAGGATGGAAGTTAATGCCTGCTAAATACCAAATCCCAGCAATATCCTCGTCGTCAGGATACCCTCATGATATAACGCCCCCCCAGTGCCGTAACCAAGCTCCAATGCTCTGTATCCATGAATCCCAAGCCCCCAGCCAGAGCCAGAAATAAACTCCCCGTCTTGCAAAGCTTTACTCGTTCTCGCCCTGTGCTGCCACGCCAAAGGCTTTGGAGATTGCGACCATAAACTTCCGCATCTCCGCCCAGTGCTTCTTCTCCTCCTCCCGGTGTTTTTTGTCCTCTTCCCAATATTCTTTCATCTCCTCCTGGCGTTTCTTCTCCTCCTCCCTGTACTTTTTCATCTGCCCCTTGAATTCCTCGTTCTTCTTCGCTTCTTCGCGAGCTTCAAGTTGCATGACGACCACCTTGTCGACCAGAAGTCTCAGACTATTCTCGTATTTTTCCAAGAGTGCCGCCTTGTGGTCCATCGTCCATAATGGGTTTTGTTCTATAGCCTCCACCACCTTGTCAATGTCGAATTCTTCTTCAGCAGTGGATTGTCGCGGACGCTTGTCGAGGGGCTGATGGCCAAGGGGACTCGGAGACGCAACGCGTTTTCCTTCTGCGTTTGGTGCTCTGGAGATTATCTCCTCTTCAGAGAACTCGTCTTCAGAGATGTATTCTTCGGAGTGACATTCGTCGGAGACGTATTCTTCGGAGACCTCTTCATCAGTGGTATATTCGGTGATAGCTACTTCTTGATCTGTGGAGGAGCTATCATAGCCGGCACGGGATTGTATATTTTCCATGAGTTCGACAAGATTCGGAACGGAAGGGTTTGCCGAGTCTTCATCATTGATCGTCTCCATCATGGCGTTCTCGGCAATACTCTCCAATCTTGTGGTGGTTTTTACACTTGGGAAGAGGAGCGTGAAACAAACCGAGAGGTGAAGAAGGGAAAGAAGAAGAAAACGTTCGAGGAGAAGTTGAAGAGGTCAATAAAGAACAGGTCATGTGAGTATGCATTCACCGTGGGTAGAACCGAAGGGGTGGTGATATAGAGGGTGACAACTGATCACAGCTGCCAAGGGTATCAAAGCCGGTTTCATTCGAAGCATTATTGAGTAGTGAATGTAGTTGGTGAATGCTAGAGAACAGTCGGATGAAGACGCTTGATCTGCACTTCAATCATAGTCACTGCCGTCATATTAAAAAGGTGGAGAGACGTCGTGATACAACAACGTGGTTTAGTCAACACTAATTTGGGATACCGTAACATAATCCTCTGAAGATTGCTAAATCGACTTAATCTACACTGCCGTTTAATTCCCATCACTTTAAACCACACAGAATCAAGCTTTCCTCTGAGTCCGGCTAAATAGTTCCCCAAAGACTGGAATATCGCGAATGAGGCTTCCAATCTGGTCCGTTGCTTAGTCCTATACATCGTAAATATGGTGATCCCTCGGGGCAGATATCCTCATTCTTGGTCGTCATTGTCGCTTTCGTCAACGACTTCGATTGGCAGCGGAATACCTGCCGTGTTTGCAAATGCCGTCATAAACTGACGCATCTCGGAAATGAAACCATCGAGTTTGGCCTCGCTCCTCATTGCGGTTTCTTTGGCAATCTTCACATCCTCCTTCATTTCGAGGAGGTCGGAGCTCGTCATTCGCGGCCTTTCGGCTGTTGTCGAGGCGAACTTGGCAGCATCAACAAAGCGTTGGAAGGCGAGAGACGACCCGACACCAGTGACTACGTGGTCAATATCAAAACCGCCATTGTCGGTTGCTTTTCGTGTGCGTTTAGGTCCCAATGGCCGAAATGTCAGAGAGTGCTCGACGGCGTTTGGCCGCTGGAGGGGATTTGCATATCCCGAGAGCTACACTCTGCTTTGCCTGACACACTGGCTTGAGGACGGTCACCTGTTCTTCGGTTCCAGAGAAAGCATATGCGCCGTCCACAGTCATGGTTATCGTGGCATTAGTGGCCACGGCTGGCTTATTGATCGTGGTCCAGTTAGGGCGTACGACGGCAGATGAGTCCAATGTGGATGTGACCATTTCCTCTTGTTCGCGAGTCTCGAGTTGGGTTGCCTGTGCCCAATACATTACGACACATTTCATTCCATCAGCGTACCTTGGATCATCTGCCGCAAGGTTGAGATCCTTCTCGCCGAATCTGATGACATCTTTCTTCCTCTCAGTCTTTGCGGCTGACATCTTCAATTGTCTTGAATTCGTCGATGGATGTCAAGAGGCGAGCGAAATTAGGCGCAGAGATGGAATAAGGGGGAAATTTGCAGCAAGATAGGAGAGGGACGTGCCATTATGTCTGGGAGTAAAGTGAAAATAAAACTAAGTGGATTTTGGCAGCCCATTCGACAGCTGTCACAGATGCTGGGCTTCGAATTCACGCAGATGTCTGAAGATGCTGGGATAAGGTTGATAAATTGAAACCATTAGTGTATGGTGTTGATGACGCTGGAGATTCCGCCGAAGTCACTGGAGAGGTTATTGCTCCGTCACATCAGCCAATCGATACCAGCGATTGACATACCCAGTTACAACAGTGGCTCAAGATATCACGAGATAATAAAGGCCGTAGAATTAATGTGAAAAGCTGGATAGTAATAATAGTGCGTACTAACCATCACCTCAAGACCGATAGTGGTCATATAGCAGATACTAGAAGAATTTGCAACAATATCTAGCAGATATCCCAGAATGAGTGATGATAGTCGATAGTAGTGGATAGTAGAAAAGGTAGCGATACTAGCAGATACTAGAGATAGTAGCGATACTAGCAGATACTAGAGATAGTAGCGATACTAGCAGATATCAGACGCGCCAGTTTCACAAGACACTTGTTCCGTATCTTTGATGTTGTAGTCTCCGCAACGCTGGATACAACTTGAGATGCCGACCAGTAGAGATATCATAACACACAGCAGCTGTTCCGAGTAGCACCAAGCTGAGATTCAGTCAAAAAGGGAACCGTATTTCATTCATTATTATCGACTAAACCCACGCCATTATTTCATCCCTCATAGCTTCGTGTCAGGCACAATCAAAGCCAGCTTCTCCCTCAGCGCAGTCTCGGCCTCCTTCTCAATACGAGCAACCAGTTCGCCGCAGGTCGGGATATCGTGAATCAGGCCCATGACCTGGCCTGTCGTCCAGACCTATCAATCCCCACCACTGTCAGTAAGACGAAATAACAAGAGACCCAATAGGCAAATAGAAGGTGAAGGGGATAATAAAACTCACGCCGTATTCCGGGTCACCATTAATGAAGACCTCCTTCCCTCTCTTTCCACTAACATAAGGCGCCACCTCTGAGAATTCGCCCGTCGTACTCTCTTTCTCAATCTTTAGCGCATCCGTCGCCACCTTGTTCTTGTACAGCCTCGTGGTGTTTGTCCAACGTCTCAACAACAGCGTCGTGTCCGTCTCCTGGCCTTTGACGATGGCCTCCTTGATGTTTACATGTACAGGCGCTTCTTTTGTGGCCACGAACCGGGTTCCCATGTTGATACCGCAAGCTCCCAACACCAGCGCCGCCGCAAGTCCCTGCCCATCAGCAAACCCCCCCGAAGCAATAAACGGAATGTTCAGCGTCTGCCTCGCCCTGCTCAACAAGATGAAATTCGTAATGTCGCTCTCGCCCACGTGCCCCGCGCACTCAAACCCGTCAATGCTCAAAAAGTCGACGCCCAGCTTGATGGCGCTCTGGGCATGGCGAATCGTCGTGCACTTGTGCAGCACCGTGATGCCCGCGGCCTTGAGCTGGCGGATGACGGGGCCGGGCGAGTTCCCGGCCGTCTCGACAATCTTGACGCCCTCGTCGATGATGGCCTGCGCGTAGGCCGGGTAGTCGGGCGGGAGCAGGGAGGGCAGCAGCGTCAGGTTGACGCCAAAGGGCTTGTCGGTCAGCGTGCGGCAGCGCTGGATCTCGGCGCGCAGGGCTTCGGGCGTCGGGGAGATGAGGGCGGTGATGATGCCCAGGCCGCCGCCGTTGGAGACGGCCGACGCGAGGTCTGCGGTGCCGACGTGCATGAGGCCGCCCTGGATGACGGGGACTGGGAGGCTTGTTTGTTAGCCGACCCAAGGCGAACGGTGATGGATGGTAAAGAAGGGCACATACCGCGAATGCCCAGGCGCCGGGTGAGCTCCGTGTTGAAAGGCATCGTCGCGTTTCTTGTTCTTGTTCTCGGTCTATGTCTTGTGCAGGTCCTGTCTGTTTCCTCGTCTTGTGTATTTTTTCTATTCCAGCATCCAAACCTCAAATATAAAACGCTCTCTTTCTTGCCTTGTCAAAATCAGCACTTCTTATAACGCCAGAAAAGTCTACGGACGGCAGCAAGATTACCGCTCCCGAACAAATAGCCCTTTATGCCGAGGCAAGTCTCTCGCGTACGCTGACAGCAGCCCCACCCTTCGATGGCCTTTTCCCTTGCATGTTATAGCTCGGCCCCATTCCACGCTTTGGGGTTAGGCTGAGCCCCGGACTTCACATGCTAAAACACCTTGAATACCTGCTGTGCAGAGACGAGACAAGATACAGTGAGTGGCTGCTGTACCGTCTCCTCCCTGTAACACTCTGCTGTATACAAACCCTTGTACTCTAGGCCATCGTCATCATCTCATCCAACCGCATCACCCGGATGCCAAGAATCAAGTGACCCAAGATGTCGTGCTTCGTTTCCTGGGGGATGAGTAATCCTGACACGGGTGGAGCAGCATTCCTACCTTTTAGTGCGTGTGCATCTTCCCTCGGTTCTCTGAATAGTCGTCCGACATTGAACTGGATTGAGTACTACCACTGCTATAGTAATCCTACAAGTCTCTCTCGTGTGCTACATCTGTATGTGCATACTTTATCCTCACTGCTCGTCAAGGTAATTGTTGGCTGTCGAGTTATCCAGAAAGGGCAATGCTTCCTATTCATCAGCTGCTCTCAAACTACCCCAGCTTCTCCATCATCACCGTATCGAGATCCCCCGCAATCTAACAAGTTAGCGATCCCACTTGTTGATTCACAGTATGTATGCCGCTTTCATGTGTTACAAGAGTTACAGAGAAGGGGGGTATTCCTTTCATTCACGCTCAACAAACTGCGTGTTACACATGTACAAACTCCTCCCACTCCCATACCCTAGTTCCGGATCCGACGGTTCTCCAATATCTGCCTAAGCCATCCAATGTGTGCAATTTTGTCCCCTTTATGCCAAAAACACATGCCCCATATTCCCGTTTACTGTAAGCCGCTGCGCAGCCGCTAGTGTGCGCCAGCATGGTATCTTGTGTTCCAATAACGCCCGACGTGGTAATGGAATACCCGTCACACTCTCAAGACACCTCACAAGATCCGTCCAGCGAATCCTCGGCTCACCTTTAGCCTCAATTGATGCTCGCAGTTGGTGCCAAGGCTACGCGGTCCCTTGGCTTGTCCACCAGATCAGCGTATCCGTCCAAGCTGGCGCCCATTGTCTTGATCATATCAAAGATGTGCGTGCCCTTGAAAGTCTCGGCCCAGAGGCGCACGACCGCACTCGCCAGCTGTCTCAACTTCATCGGGTCTGTAGTTGCAGTTTCCATCTGGGGGTTGGAATTTGCGCCAGCCAAAGATGGATCAACGGGGACGGCGAACTCGGTTTCGTCCAACATTCTCCTCACTGTTTCCAAGAGGTTTCTCTCGTCGAGGCTGATGGGAGCATCAGACGGTGTAAGAGACCCCAGGGTCAAGAGCCACTTGGCTAAAAGAAGAGCGCATTCAAAGTTGCATACTATTCAACCACGATTAGTTTTGCATCAAGCGGAGGGGGGGAAACGAATCAAGGGGAAGAAACGTACACGAATGCTGAATGCTCCATTCTGTAGACTTGGTTCTCGCAACATAGTTAACACCCGCCTTGACCAGCATGGATAATGCATGAACGGCTTGAAATACCGCCCCGTGGAGTCGCACGCTGCGCACAACGAGTGGTGTGGAAATCATGGCTGATGCCATCAACATCGAATCCCTTGTCTGTAGCTCTCTGCTTGGAGGGGTATCGCTGTATAGCCGAATGTACGCGAGACGCAGAAGAGCTGTCGCGTTATAGGCCAATAGGCCGCCTGGGGAAAAGTCTGTGCTGGCAAAGGGTCCTGATCCCGTGGCAAGGAGATAATGGTGCTGCTCGACCGTAGTATGCCATACCCGCAGCGCCTGAGTGACTTCTTCCACATCCTCCGGTTTCAATGTGCGTTGTGTTTCAAACGGCAAGCCGGCTGCCAGCGAGGTTTGCTTCAAAAAATACACGTGCTGGATGAGAACGTGAATGAGCACATAGAATCCCAGCGACGATAGATGATTTGGCAGCCCCTGATTCGTTCGGCCAAACAGCCGGGCAATGGCCTCGTGGACTGTAATCTCCACCATTGGAGTAGACTGCCGCAGCTCTTGCCACTGCCAAGAAGTCTCCGCTCTCCAGAGTCTAGCAGGAAGCGGCAAAGAGAGTCTGAGTTCCGACGTGACCAATAGAGGCGGCAAGTCATATGCGATACTGCAAAGGTTGAAAAAGGAGTACGCAATCAACTTAGTCCTGGTGGCCCCTTCGCGCTTGATCCAAGCATCCCAATCTGTGACGCTTGCTTGGCTGATGTCTTCAGTAAGCCCTTCTTCTCTGATCAAAATGGCCAGGGTGCTCTGCAATGACAGTGCCTCATTTAGGATTGTCTTGGCTCCCCACAAGCCAACAGAGAATAGGAGTAAGACGGCCTGGATTGTTTCCAATCTAGACTGGGGCGTGTTGGGAGAACTGTAATTGAAGATTTATGTATTAGCAACTCATAAAGAAGAAAATACGTAAAAGAACGGAAATCGTAAAAAGGTATTTACTTACTAAGGCTCCCGATGCGTGTCTTGAGTTATCGGCCTCTCCGACTGCGCTGAAGCAAAGGAATGCCGGTAAGAAGTACTAGGAGAAGGCCGTGTCGAGTGAGGGCTATAGGATGAAGCGTTTGGCAAGAGGGCGTGGATTTCCGAGCTATGTCTTCGTCGTATCTGCTCCATTGCAATAGCTTTTGCTGCATACCAGAGGGCATATCCTCTCTTACTCTCGAACCTGTACTGCGCTCCAACGGACAGGATGGCAAGAAGCAGCTCTGGTGCAAGCTCAGTGGGTGACAATGTAGGCAAATGCAAAAAGGGCAGCTGCTCATGGAAGCCCCCAATGTATCCCTCCAAGAAGCGGGTGAGCGTATAGCGAGAAGGGAAGACGAAGTCAGTCGGCAGCACAGACGAGAACTCTTCCAGACGATTCTTTATGACGCCGTGGTCAACCACCGATATGCGTAGAGGGGAGCGCGAAGCCTCCTCGTGCAGTCGAGAATTAGGCTCCTGCACATCAGGTGCAAGAGACCCGAAGCGGGAGGGAAGCTGTGAACTCGGCTTCGAGCCCCCGCGTTGAAACACGGCCGGAGATCGAGCAAAGAAGTTCATCTGCTGATCGGGCTCAAAGTGCGGAGGGAGGAAATGCTGCGGCGTCGTGTAATCGTCAAGGAATAGGTTGTAATCCTCGTACGCTGGCTGTTGAGGCTGTGGACCGAAGGCAGCCGCGAGAATTGGCGGATCTGCTCGCGCACGATCCGCATATCCCTCGATAGTATCAGGATAACTCTTGACTCTAGAGTGAGCTGGAGGCTGCTGGGGCATGCCGTTCAGCAAGGGCTGGATGGTGTTAACCTCGCTTGCCAACGCAGCATCGGAAAGGAGATCAAGATTGCAAGCTGCAGTCCGTGCTGCTGCTTGCGGGTCTTGCTGGCCAAGATGATGACTTCCCGGATCTGAAGCTATGGATCCGTGATGATATGGCGGTGGAGGCGCCTGGGGCTGATGCTGCTGTTGCTGTTGCGGCGGTGATGGCTGAGGGGGGAGGAGAGTGGTTGTGGTAGGAGGAGGAGGAGGGGGCGGCCGCAGCCTGTGAATCCCCATGACATCGAGGTCGACGTGGCCATCGGACAGAGATGGCTTGTGCATAGACGTGCCAGAGAGCTTCCTTGGCCTGGAGACATCTTTATGGCCTTCGTTTAGGTGAACAAGCTTCTCGTGCCGGACGAGAAGATCGCTGATGTCCATATAAGTCAGTATAACCCAACGCAAGGCGGGGACCGTGTAAGTGCAGCGAGGAGGTGGGAAGTGCAAAGTGGATCAAGGCGAGCAAAATAGCAAAGTTGAAGCTTAGGCAAGAAGCTTAGGGTGAGGCTAGAGGTGACACTCTGGAAGAGGGGAAAGGGGGGATATGTAAGGCAATGAGGAGGCGCGGGTACTCGTATGGGTACAAGCACCACATAAAAAAGGCACAGCATCGCATCACCTCATGCTAAACCACGCCATGGGCTATGTAGGTACTTACAGACATGCGGCAGAGGACGGGGGATTCGTTGAAGGTGCAAGGAAAACGGCAAACAGGGTCGGGTCATGGGGAGGGGGAAACGAATTGCTCTTACCGTCGCCCAAAGGTTTTCCCACAACGGTCCCAGCCACATGAAAAGGGCTTCTCTTTGGTATGAGTCCTCTCATGTCTCTGGACATGTTCAACGCGCCTGTAACTCGAGGAGAAGAGGTCATGTGAGCAACACAGCACGAAGCAGCAGAGTTGGACAGATGCGGAGCAGAGCGGGTTAGACTGACCTGAAGCGCTTGCTACAGTACTTGCAAGGCAATGTCTTGGGCTTCTGGTTGCGATTCTCGCCCACCTCGGCAATTGCGAGGGCACTGGATTGGTCTGGCGGTGGCAGAATGGCCGGGCCGTCCATGGTCTGGAGCGGGAGCATTACGAGCAGAAGCGAGGCCGTCAAGGTATGTTATAAGTGACAAGGAGCAACGAAGCAACAACGCAACAGCGACGGGATTTTGGGGGTAAAGGATGTGGGGGATGGGGGAATGGGAAGCAATCAAGGGCACGGCAGCTCGAATGAACAACAGATGGAGTATCAACAGGATCCGTCCGACCTCGACACAGATGAGAGACACGGCCCAGAGGAAACAGCAGTGTGGGGTCAGCCGGGTTTCGCACTCGGTCTGCTATCTGCAACCACAGTGGCTAGGAGGAGGAAAAGAGGCGACCGACTATGTAGCCGACTGGGGAGAGGGAGAGAGGCCGGATCCAATCAACAATGGACAAGCAGCAAGCAGCAATCGAGGCTGGCCCATCAGGCAGACGAGTCGAGGCGAGTCGAGTCGAGTCGAGTCGGTCGAGGCGAGCCGCAGCGCGTGCCCAGCAAGGTTCGGCTGGCCGCGGGTGTTTTGTTTTGCAGATGAAGGAGCGAGGCGAGATGTGATGGACCACAGCACAGGCGACAAGAAAAGAGCCCGGCGACTTGATCCGGCCAGGCAAAGCGAGCGATACACTTGGATTGAACCAGGACCCCCAGGCGGCTACAGCGTGGAGCCGGCACAAGGTACAGCTTCCCCGATTTGGAGGCAGGCCAGTTGCAGTAATCCGTAGTATCGGGGCAAAGGACCAGCTCAACGGCGTTGTGTTTGGCTCATCGGTCGCGTGCCGTCATCCGTTGGGGGTTGGAGATGGCAGCGGAAAAAAGAAATAGGTAAATGCTTGGCCGGGCGTCGCTTGGATGTCGGCCCCAGGGCTGTCAAACGACATGTGCTTTTTTAGACCGGCAGAAAAACGAGCGGTGGCCGAGGCAACGACGAGCGACAATGGACGACACTGACTGCCAGATGCTGATGCTAATAATGCCAATGCTAAGGCAATGCTAATGCCAAATGACGGCCAAGTTGATGGACAGGAAGAAGTAAACCGGAATGTCTTGGGATACGGGATGTACAAGGGCCAGGGTTGGATTGAGCGGGGAAGCTGAGGGGAAGCAAGCTGGAGAACAAGCCACAGACACAAGCTAGATGCCGTCCGTGGAGAGGAGAGGAGAGGGGGAAAGGCAAAAAGGTGAAGCCCCGGATATGACATGACACAACGACTGCGCTGTACTGGTACGAGTAACGCGGCACGGCTAGGCACTTTTAGTATTGGATTGATTTCGTACTACGGCACAAACGACTAGAGAGAGAGAAGACAAGCCCAGCTCTGAGCCGAGCCTGCGCAACTGCGGATTTTGCCTGGTGCGCGTGCGTGCTAGGCCGGCCTCGGCAAGCCTGCGATCTCAAGCTTGACAAGGCGTCCAGCTAGTCGAGTCTATGTAGTAATATCTGCGTGCTTGCTGGGCCCACCGTGGGCATGACTCTAGTAGTAGTAATTAAATCTCTGTGGCACAAAGGATGCAGTTGCAATGACACTCGAAAGCCCCCAGACCGGGGGGGAGCAGTGGTGGTCATTTCAGAGGCAAACAGATCAAGATGGGCCTCTTGCATCTCTTCTTCTGTTTCCTTATCTATCCTGCTTCTTACATGTAACAATTACTCCGTACAGACAGAGCCATCCATCTAATGGACGGCGATGCATTGCCTTCTAGCTCACAGCCTGCCGTTCCCCCACAGGGTGGGCCCATCCAGATGATTTTTACCCCAGACCCCACGGGGATCCCAGCATTATCCGGCACTGGGCCACTCAGCTGTTTGGGTTTTCCATCTGCCCGTCTTTTTTTGCTCTTAATTTCCACTGCATGCGCTTGGCGTGGGTGGGCGGACGTGCTCCTCCATCCGTTATGTAATCACCATTCCCTATCTCTCTCAGTGCTCCCCCTCACACACACCCTGCAGACGAAATGTTGCATTTGGCAAAGAAAAGTAAAACAAAAATCATTGCGGTGCGGCCACAGCGGCAAATTCTACTCCAATTTGCCAACAAGGGGAGCGCTAAGTTAGAGTTCAATCTTTTATCCCGTTTAGGTAGCTGAGTTGTGGCGCACGAGATGTTGTAATGAACGACGCCGCTTCTGTCGCGTGAACTGAACTGAGACGGCTGCTGCACGCGATGCGTCGAGTCTCTGCATTCAATGCTGCGGCAACGTCTTTTCGCTAGAAGGATAATTAGGAGAGTAGCAGATACTAGAAAAATGCAACGATAGTAACAAAGAGTACCTAGTAGTGAAAGCTAAAGAAATTTATACTGGCAGCAGATAGGTACTCAAAGAATCGGATGTGCGAGTAGTAGTAAATGAAGGGTCCCCCCTCTGTATCCTGTCATATACGCTTAAATTTCAAGTAGCCGTCGGGATGTTGCATGGCATATTCGGTATGCTGAACAGTCCCACCCATAATCAACTGACATTGATATGTGCCTAACATCTCAAGACGGCCTCAGTCACTGCTATCCAAGCACAGAGTGAGGCTATCTGCGGTAAGTAGTTTCATCCTGTTGCCACGTCTCAAGTGAATGGCCAAAGCGTATCAAACTCTCAAGTCACTGATTTTGAAGGGTCCCGCCGATTAGGATGTGAACATGGTCATTGAGGTCTCTTTAATAACCTATTAACTTCACCCTTGACACAGGATGGGGGTGACTATTTGGATCTGAATACATATAGCTCGACATTGCTCTGACTATTCGTAGATGACCAATACAATCTCAAAGTAGCCCGCCATTTCCTCAACTGATCTCTACTTCACTCACAGTCAAGCACCATGGGCTCAGAAACATCCGAGAATTCAGACACCATCATGGATTGGGAAAACACCAGGGGTCCAGCATACGATATAGGCGTGTATCGTGAAACGAGGATGAGAAAACTTGCTGACAGGATCTCTGATTCGGCGAGGATCTGGGACCGCTATTACAAGAATGCTGATATTGAATATTCCCACGAGAATTTGTCTGTCCCAATTCTAAGACCACAGGTACCGGTTGGAGCCCGCAAAGCTAGAGAAGAGATAATTGATTCAGCATTCGAGATGATTGAGCTAGCAGCTGGGCCATCCGGGATGATACCAATTGCAATATCTCAAGTAAATACAATTATGCTCCCCAGCAACCCCATTGCAGCGAAATAATTTACCAAGCCCGGTGCTAATCTCAGTTTGCAGGTCCAGTTTATATCGGCTGTTAAATGGCTCCTCCATTTCAAGATATTCGATCGAATTCCAAAGCGAGCTGTAATGCCATACGACTCCTTGGCTGACGAAGCCAATTTCCCCGTTTCTGAGCTCAAGCGGATGCTCCGACTAGCAATGGCACACCGTGTTTTCTGTGAAGTGGACGGCAAAGCTGTTTCTCATAACCAATTTTCAAGGAAACTCTTGCCAGAGATGGGGATGTCATTCACGGCCTACCCTTTTTCTGCGACACTGTTATGCCGGCTATAGCGAAAATGATTGACAGAACGACAGAATGGCAGGCCTCAGGCTCTGATGAGGACGATAAAACAGCTCTAAATCTTGCCTTCGATGATGATTTAGTCTATGACGAATTTTCATCTCAGACAGAGGAAACACATGGGTACACTCGTCTAATGAGCCTATTGAGCTCTGGTCGGAGTCTTCCGTCAAACTGTTTGGCGGAGGTGGCTCATGGTGCCGTTGACTGGTACTCTCTAAGGAAAGGAGCAATTGTTGTAGATGTAAGTATTTATTCCATAGTATTTGCCTTTTTACTCCATGGTATGGGCGACAGGCTACTGACACATGTTACACTTACAGCTCGACTCACGCAGCTCATGTTCGTGGGAGTTGGCTGAGCAATTCCCCCATCTCCGATTCCACGTTCATGCTCCTCGAGACAAAGTCAATGCTATGAGAGATTATGTAAAAACAAATAAGCCCGACCTTTTGAACAGAATCGAATTCCGTTCCACGGATCAGGCAATCGCTCGTTCAGCAGACATCTACCTCTTGTCAGGGCTCACCCATCGTCGAACGGACAAAGAGATGGCCGAGACTTTATCGAATATCTTTCATCATGGAATGAACTTTGATTCACGAATCATCGCCATTGAACCATTGCTGCCTAAACGGGGGTGGTCGACATTGGCCTTGGAGAGGATATCGCAATGTCGCAACATCACCATGTGGCAGCTGCGGAATTATGGCGACAGAACATTGAACGAACTTGAGATGCTTGTCAAAGCATTAAGTGAAGACTTTTTCATCGAGAGCCACACTCGTCGGTCAAACAGCACGGTGACAACGGTTGTGTTTCGCCTCTTTAACAGGTTTGATAGAGTAGATTTACCAGGTAGTATGGGGCCATGCCTCTTGTTTTATTCTATCATAAGATGCGTCAATGAATTGACAGTATTGAGTTTGCTATACCGCATATCTTTGCAGTTTGTGTTCAATTACATGCATGTGAAGTAGAGTCAGTGCAGACGGTACATGATGCAGGCTGCAGGCGTAGCTGGAGCACAGGCTACGGCAGAGCTCCCGCTATCAGCCGCTTATCAAACTCGGGGCGGCAGAGCCTCAGCATGCACTTCATCCACTCAACAACTTCTCAAAATTTGCTTCTTCATCAACAAACACACTGTATACATCTCCAATTGAACCAGAACCTCAAAAACAAATACCCGAATCTTAAAAAAGAGACCGGAATCCATTCTTACTTTGCATTTGGCAATGGCTAGCCGCTCCGACCCCGACTCTTCTCCCCCTGCGAGGAGAAGTCACAAGCGATCAGCTGAAGACGACGTTAACGACGATCTGCCCCAGCCATACAATGCCAACTCCCTCCAGGCACCCAAACGACGTGCCATTTCTCCATCCGAGCAGCCGCGGAAGCAGAAGCGACCGGGAGCGCGCGCTCGCTTCTCCGAGGCCGAGCGAGAGGCCATCCGCCTGCGCCAGATCGAACGCGATCGTCAAGCCGCCCAGGCCGCCGCCTCCCAGGCTGCAGAGGAAAACAAGATCCGAGGCATCAACGACGTCGTAAGAGAACACTACAACAGCGTGCCCGAGCGAGGACGCGACTGGCGCACCCGCGAGAGCAAGATCAAGGGACTGCGCGTCTTCAACAACTGGGTCAAGAGCTGCATCATCCAGCGCTACTCGCCCGATGAGGACCACACGCCTGGGTCGCGAGAGATGGGTCGGTCGAGCGGCAGGGAACTCCTTGTTCTCGATATTGGCTGCGGAAAGGGCGGCGATCTGAGCAAATGGCAGCAGGCACCACAGCCCATCCAGCTCTACGTCGGACTGGACCCTGCCAACGTCAGCATTGAGCAGGCAAGAGACCGATACAGGCAAATGGGCTCTCGAGGAGGTCGAGGAGGTCGCGGTGGACGACATGGCAGACCTCCGCCGCGTCTCTTTGATGCGCGGTTCCACGTCAAGGACTGCTACTCGGAGAGCATTGAGGATGTGGAAATCATCCGGCAAGTCGGCTTTGACCCTTCTACCATGAACCGCCGTGGCTTCGACGTCGTCACCATGATGTTTTGCATGCACTACGCCTTCGAGTCCGAAAAGCACGCTCGTACCATGCTCCGCAATGTCGCCGGCGCGCTCAAGAAGGGCGGCCGCTTCATCGGCTGCATCCCTAACTCGGACGTGCTCGGCGAGCGAGTCCGCGCCTTTAATGCTAAAGCGGCTGCCAAACGCGAGGATAACAACGAGGTCAACGGCGACGGCTCTACAACCCCTACTTGTACGCCGCCCGCCGCCCCAGAGGCGGACGCCGAGGACGGAGACCTCGAAGAGGGCGAGGCCGAACCAACGGCTGAATGGGGAAACTCAATCTACCGCGTGCGATTCCCAGGCAAGACCCCCGATGATGGCGTCTTCCGTCCCGCGTTTGGCTGGAAGTACAACTTCTTCCTGGACGAGGCCGTCGAGGAAGTCCCCGAATACGTCGTCCCCTGGGAGGCGTTCCGTGCGTTGGCCGAGGACTTTAACCTGGAACTGCAATTCCACAGGCCCTTCCTGGAGATTTGGGAGACGGAGAAGGACGACCCGGAGCTTGGACCGCTGAGCGAGAGGATGGGGGTCCGTGAGAGAGGCGGCGGACGGCTTCTCGTCTCGGACGATGAGATGGAGGCCGCAAGCCTTTACGTTGGCTTTTGCTTCTACAAAGTATAGTCTGTTGCTTTTTGCTCTACACCGATGCAATTGGAGCTCAATTCTTTTTAATGCCGTGGAATTAATGCCAATCTTTGTTTCTTCTACATATTCGTATTCAATAAAACCACTGGAAAATGAAACCGTGCCAAACATATCTGTATCTGTAAACCGGGTATCATAAGCTCCAATCTAATTTCTGCTTGCTTCCCAGGAACCACCACCAAGACGAAACGCCGTCCTAGACATAAATTACCAACACTACCCGTACTCTTGGAATTGGGCGGCATATAGCCGCTGCGACTATTGCATCTGGTAGAGAAACGCTATGGATCCAAAAAGTTGTCAAAACTTGTACTAAGATCCTACATGGCATTCGTCGACCGCCTCCAAATCATAACGGCTGCAATCGCCGCACAAGCCGTTGCTCCCAGAGTAAGATACAAGCTTGTCCGATCAGGTGAGTCATCGTCAGTCTTGGGGAATGCGGTGCTTGGGTTCGCCGCCGCCTCAGCAAGGGAGACAAAGAGCTCACTGATGCTGTTCCATGTGACACTGACATGCAAGGGCGAGCTCATGTTAAGAGACGACGTGTACTGGTCGGGCTGCAGCTCGCTCCGCTGCATGGTTTTGTCCCTGTCTGCCTTGAGAGCGGTGTAGACGGATGGCAGCTCGTCTAGCTGGGGGTGCCTTTTCCGTATGTCCACAATGTGAGAGAACGAATCGGGGTCGGATGAATCGTATGTGTAGCAAAGAAGGTCGCAAGCGTCCAGTTTTGCCTGGTTTTCTAGAATGGCCGGCTCAAGTTCTCCGAGCTCCTCGAAAATGAGGTAGACTTGCTTTCCACCAGGAAGTTCCACGCTGTTGACTGCTCGACGTGGCTTAATGGTGGGATGGTACAAGTCGTCAAACGGACGATTGAGGAAGGCGTCCAGGAGGGATGATTTGCCGGCCCCTGACGCGCCGAGAATATAGCAGTGGAAGACATTCCTTTCGACACGCCCTGGTCGTCTTCGCCTCTTGCGCGGTTTCGTAACCTTGAGTGCTGAGGTGATGGGTTCTTTTGGGTTGGGGGGCTCGAAGCCGAGGTATGCCAGGTACTCTAGAGTTGTCTTGGGTTCTAGAAACGTCGTCATACTCCATTGGGCCAGCCAACCTTGTAAAGTGATGTATCCGCCTTCGTTTCTGACCGTCGAGGATGGGAAAGAATCGGCCCAGGATGCGGGCAGTCCAGGGGTAGGAGCGAAGAGCGCCTCAAGTTCCTCGTCATTGAGACCGCCATCATTATCTTTGTCGAATAACAGGAATAAATCCACAAAGAACCGGTACCCTGCGGGACTGAGCTCGGCCGAGCAAAACTCTGGAACCTCGAATTTGGGATGTAGAAAGTTTTCTTCCAGACTCAAGCTATCCGTATGGTGGTACTTGCGCAAGATGATCCAGATGGTTTCGTGTCGACCTTTTTCGGCATACATTTTGTTGAGTTGCAAGAAGCCTTTCAGGCTGATACCCTTGGACAAATCTACGTCGCCTCTTAGAGATTTTGATATGGAAAGTTTGATGTTTTCGAGCTCGTCGTCCGTAAGGGGTTTGTCGAAGCAGCGAGATTGAAAGTCTCGCATTTCATGATTATCCAGATAGCCGTCCTGGTTTTTATCGCAGAGGAAGAAGATTCGCTTCAAGGCTTCGACGCAGGAAGGCTTGAGATGGCCTTCCTTGTAATCGAAGAGGGGCGCAATCGGGTGGGTCACGGCCTTTTGGCACAAAAAGAAGACTTCGTTGACGTTGCGATGCTCCCTTGCGCTGGTTCTGATACACGAGTCGATTTCTCGGAACTCACCCATGACGGGAAGCATCTCCTCCTCGACGACTTGCGATGTACTACTCTGGCCCACAAGATCCGACTTGTTCGCACATAGAACGACAGGGACGTTGACACCCAGTGATCTAAAGTAGGGCATCCAGAACAGGGCGACACGCTCATAGCTGTAATGATCGGCATAGACTAGCAGGATGACATTGCATTTCCGAATCTCCTTACGCAACGTCGTTCGGTCTTGGGGTCGAGCCGAAGTATCGACAATTGTCGTAGTGACATTCTCTGGTGTTCCAATGCTCGGCGGGATGGTGATTTGAGGCAGGACAGGCTGGATCTTGTTGGTCATGAACTGGTCCTTGACGAGAGACGCAATCAGGCTGGACTTGCCCGTGCTCTCGTCGCCGCAGACGCAAATTCTCACTGAGCGAATTAACACACCAGGTCAGTTCCAGTTCAGTCATGTAGAGTAGACATTCCGAGCATCATGGTTCTCATGACCCTTTGGAGGGAGCACAGCCGGACACGGGCCGGGTTGGGTTTGAGTTCTCTCACCTGCGGTAGGCATCGCGCAAGCTGTCAAGACAATGCCGGGTTTGCTAAGCCAAGGCTACCTCGAGGCCATGTCCTCAAGCAGCGAGTTCCAGGGCATCTATCGAACAGCTCAGGCGCCAATATGTAGGAGCAGAAGCTTGGAGTCTTGTGGAGCCGCAGCTGCGAGATGAAATCTAGTGCTTCCACGTCACAAGCCGCATCGCTACAGGTGCAGCTAAATTGCCGCGGGGCTGTTGGGTGGTCGTGGGCTGATTTGGCAGGCGGTGACGCATGATAGGTGGGAGGGACGTGCTACTGTATAGAGGTAGCTAGCGCTGAGCGGCCACCTGAGATGCTACAAGCAGTTCCAATTAGCGGCTGCAGTTACGTTCCTGTTGCAGACAGACCCCTAGCAGGCGCTGAAGTGGTGTGTACGAGTACCGCACGAGTACGGAGGCCCAATCAGCAGCCGGCCGATGCTGTGCAGATGTACCATCGCGCGCCAAAGCGTTTTCTGGTCATTGTTGATTTCTCTTGTCATGGGCCCCACAAGCCTTTTGCTTACTCTATTACGATCATAGAGGTCAGAAATAATTTATAGCGCCTTGTAACACGAAAAAAATCCATGTTACAAGTGCCAAGCAATGACCAGAAACCCCCGTGGCGCGCGTAGGTATGTACCTACATGTATTCCGCAGCACTCTTGTGCTTCAATCTTCGAAAGAGTTACATGCCCCCAGTGAGGCAATTTCGATTATTCGCATGTACCTGCATTCATTGGGCCTCCATGGACGACCTGAGCTGTACAAGGGCCTGTGTCTACCTGCTCAATCCCTCGACCTTCACATGGATTAGCGACTGCAGCATCATCTCACGATGGCCTTTGCCAAATACGGATCACAGCACTCCATCCCAAAGCACGGACAACGTCCCTATTTGCTCGCATCGCCTGCATGAGAGCATCACTGGCCATCTTAGGGTTTAGTGGTCAAAGTGCGTCCAACCATTGAATCGTCAACTGTTGCATCCCCACTTCCCCCACACACGCTATTCCTCCAACCTGGTCCTAGTCCATTATCAGCTCTCCGGATAAAGACCCCCAGCGGCGCAAATACGTCCGCCTTCCTTGCCTCTGGAGAATGTCCTGATCCAGCACCCTCGGTTCGTTAGGTTGGCCGCCCCGTTGCGAAAAGCACACGCGCTTTCACTCGTCCAGCCGCCGTCTCTCCGACTCGCTCTCTTCGCTTGTGCTGTAGAAAGTCGGTATTTGGGGCGCTCATCCGTGATAGCGATAGCGATTAGCGAGCATCTTTGCGCGACAACTGCGATTCATCTCGACCGACGAACGGCTGCCAGACACGAGGCGCAATCCATATCTAGAAGACCTCGCTGGAAAGACATTGTGTTTTACGACTTGTGCTTCCAATAATCCGCCAATATGTTGTGCGTATTCGCCATTTCCCGGCCTCTCAGGTTATGTCCGACGAGGCGTTCGCGATTGACAAGAGCAGTGTTCTACCACCGCCTCCACGATATCCCTCAGGCGCCTATGGCATCGGCCTCGGGGGCGTCGTGCCCCTGATCGAGACCAACAACACGCTGTCGAACCCGAGCGGTCCTGAATACCAGTTTCTGGTCGGAGAGGGTAAGTCGGACATGTTGCGGCTGTGCAGATTCGGGGTCTTTGGTTGACCGAACGGCCTACAGGAACATACGTACTCAAGGAAGACCTGCATCTGGCAACGCCGCCGCCTCATCCGTCCGAAGCGCCCGTGGTCAATCCCAATCCGCTGGCGACGAACCCACAGCCTGCGACCGCGGGAACGAAAATGTCGATCCTGAGCTTGGAAACGCGACCAGCTCCTTTCTTCTACAAGGGCCCCTCTGCTACGACGCTGTCATTGGGCGGGACCACGAGCATTCAGGAGCACCCCAGCGAGAGATATTCGACCGAGGGGGGTATGAGTAGTGAGGATGGCCGCGCGGCATCAAGCGAAGTGCCGACCGGCTCCGTGACCATGGGGTCTGCGCCAGCATTTGGAGAAGGCAATTCGCTGCTGGCGCCCACCGTGTCCAAGGACATCAACAAGAAAAAGAAGCCCAAGAATAATGTCACCAAGAGCAACTCTTCCTTCATCTCGCGCGTCATTGTTAACGATAATCTCACGCGAAAGCTGACGGATCGCCCGTCTGATGGCCTCTTTGCCTTTGCCAACATCAACCGAGCATTTCAGTGGCTGGACATGTCGTCACCAACCAAGGTGAGTTATAGCTACGCACAGGTTCTGGCTGTTGTAGTTTGCTTGGGTAGACTAACGCCGAGTATAGCAAGATTACTTGACCAAGATCCTCTTCACCAGGGCTCACTGCTTATGCCACGATGTCAACATGGTGACAAAGAGCGTTTCGCATATCGACGTGATTATGGGTTTCTCCACGGGCGAGATCATCTGGTGGGAGCCCATCTCCCAACGATATACACGTCTCAACAAGAATGTAAGGATGATTGCATGCCAATTGACTAGGAACTCTACTAATATCAAGCTACCTAGGGAATAATCAACAACACGCCCGTATCCGAAATCCGATGGATTCCCGGCTCCGAAAACCTGTTCTTGGCGGCCCATATGGATGGCCTGCTGGTGGTGTATGATAAAGAGAAGGAAGATGGTCACCTGAATCCCGAGGAAGAGGGACTAAACGCCAGTGGCAGCGGCAGCGAGGGCGAGCTCTCAAACGGATCCGCGAATGGCAACGGCATCAGAATCAACAAGTCGGTGCACTCCAAAAACCAAAAGACCAACCCGGTGGCTGCGTGGAAATTGTCAAACCAGAGGATAAATGCGTTTGCGTTTTCACCCGATAATCGACATCTCGCAGTGGTATCAGAGGACGGAACGCTGAGAGTCATTGATTATCTCAAAGAAGAGTAAGCAAGCCTGCAATTCACGGGGGGTATATCATTGGCGTGGTCTGGCTACTGACTGACGAGCAGGCTCTTGGATCTATACTACTCGTATTACGGAGGGCTGTCATGCGTCTGCTGGACGCCAGACGGCAAGTACGTCCTCACTGGCGGCCAAGATGACTTGATATCTATCTGGTCAATGGCCGACTCGGCCCTGGTTGCCCGGTGCCAAGGCCACCGATCTTGGGTGTCTTGCCTCGCATTTGATCCATGGCGATGCGACGACCGAAACTACCGCTTTGGCAGTGTTGGAGAAGATGGACGACTTTGTCTCTGGGATTTTAGCGTGGGCATGCTTCATCGGCCAAAGACCGCCGTAAGTTGATAAGCATGTGAGGGAATGCATGTTATGCGATGGAGGCTAATTATTCCTTCTCTACAGGTGCCGGCTCGCCATCGGGGATCCGTATCATCGAGAATTACGGCTCCGCACAGAACAGACACCAACACCTCTGTTAATTCCGGGGGCAAGGGTAGTTCTGGCGTGGAAGACGAGTGGGAGGAGAATGTGATTGCTCACCCCGTTCAGCCTCGTGCAGTGATACCAATGCTGCCGCCTGTCCTTGTAAGTATTCGGAAATACTACACCCAGGGGATCTGCACCAACTAATCCCACCCATTATAGACGCACGTGGTTGATACCCACCCCGCGTGCTGGTTAGCGTTCACCGAGGATGCCGTTATCACGAGCTGCAAGTCAGGTAAGGCGTGAAATCTTATATCTTGATAAACCGCACCGGTTTCATTGGCTGACCAAGGAAATCAAACTCTATAGGCCATGTAAGAACATGGAACAGACCGGGTGTTCAGACGGCAACCGAGTGAGGGGCTATATTATACTATATGGATGGATCAGGGCGTTTCGATGGCGCTTATCCCGTTTTAATTGATTGATTGGCTTTATTTTGCGTGGCCAAGATTTAGGCGGGCGAGATAATCTTGCTTGGTGTTTCTCAGGGATGGCTGCTTTAAACTACTTACTGTTGGAAGGAGCCGATTTTGCTGTCTTATTTCATTATATATTTCTCTTCAAACTAGTAATGCAGCCTGTTGGTTGAATGGATCGAGCCGGATTGACCAAGCCGTGATTGGATGCAACACCACAAGCGTCTCTAAGATTCATGTGAAGGGCCGATACTACGGTACCTACTCCTACACGGCAACAGGCACGGCATTCTACGAGTACGATACGTGTATTATCAGAAGCCGCCGGATCCACGGGTCCATCCACAAACCTCACATGTGCCGACACGCACTCGGACGGGCGCTATCGTGCGGACCCGAATGGCTGCCACCCCCCCTTGACCACCGGGATAGGATGATGAGCTGATTCGCAGTGGAGAAGTTTCGTCAACGTCATTCGATGCGACCTCGTGGCACCAGCACATCGGCACGTGCTGTAGACTCTCTGCTTTGTTCTGTTTCTGTCCCCTATCCGGGCATACTCGGTTCGCATAAAGACAGACATGTGAATCTACGGCATTGGAGAGTTTGCCCGTTTACTCCGCGCCCCGGGGGCCTAAATCACACACGGGGAGGGAGAGGCTTCGAAGAAGCTTTTCGGCTCGGTTTCCCATCTTTGCCGAGCTTGCTGCGGAATCCCCGTTTCTGGAAAGCCAGGCGACGCAGGCCCGCGTGGGGGGTGGCGAGCTGATGCTGAAGTTTGGGATAATGCGACGCTGTGTGGTAGCAGTAAGGAGAATTTCCGGCTGGCTGATGCGGAAATTATTGCCATCCTCATCTTGATCATATGTTTGTCCTATGTCATGATGCAAAACATGTCATGGCACCACTTCTCTCCTCCCTCTCCTTTTTTTTTTTTGTTCTTCTTCCAGGCAGCCGTTGAAGCCGAAACCCGGAGCTCGAAGCATGGTGATCTTTTTTCGGCGTGTGTTTTTCGATGCCGGAAGCAAATTTGCGGGCTACTTGTAGACTCCGGGCTGAGTGCTCCGAGCGTTCTAACAATACGGAGAGTCTAGCCGGAGAGGCCGCGCTACGGCGGTCGGAGATTCTTGGAGATGAAATCCGGCATCTCTTTGTGTACGAGTAGAGCATACCCAGTAGGTATAATTGCAGTTGGTCGGCGGCTACATGTGGATTCCGGGCAAAGTTGCCAGAGCGATCAGTTCGACGATAATCACGTCCGTGCTAAAATCACCCGCTAGCAGGGAGAAGGCATGAAACTAGCAGGATTGAAGCAAGAGAAGCGAGGCTTCGAGGCTCAAACCCGAGAACTCACCGTGCTGTACGGGAATTAACGGCAGCAAGAAATACGGGAAAAGAAAGAAGAAGAAAAAATTGTTGTGGGATCCAGTGGTCAAGTTTGTTGAGACGGAAAAAGTTGTCAATGTTGCAAAAGCCAGGGTTCTGTCACATCCCGTGCTCGAGGCGCCATCTAGGATTCGTAGATCACATCCACTATGGAGCATATCAAGGTAGCATTAGAGCATCTCTAACAATGATCTCGATGAATGACAGAGAGAGAAAGAAAATTTTCAAAACAATGGGACCTCGTTGCGTGGCATCAGCTTCGAGGCGGTGGGCGATTCAGCTTGTGATTTCCCTTATCTCTTGCGCTATGTATTATGCCTCAAGACTTTTTTTTTTTTCACTCTCGTGCCCCTTGCAAGGCCCGTTTTCCAAGACGGACGCAGGGTCCCTTTTTTCTTGGACGGCCCGCAAGGAGTTCCACTGATAGCAAGCAAGATCAGCCAAGGCGGGTATCAAGCTAGAGGGCCACTCATGGGACCCCCCTGGCTGGGCACATGGGCTGGTATCAGACAGCTTCGAGATGGCGTTTTCGATGCCGAAGCTAGTAGCAGCTGCGGGCTTTGATACGAGCTTGATACGGCTTCTTTATCTGGTTGATGATGGAGTGTTGCGGAGGAAGATGTGGTTGTTCATCTTTGGTAGTTGGCCGTTGTGAGCTACCATAAGCAGATGTAGGCAGAGCGAGATGATGATGAGGAGGAGGACTTTATTGCGGCCTTTTGGAATTTGTCATCTGCGGCTGATACTAGATTTGTATAAGAGCAAGCCTCGGTAGCTAAGCCTTACCAGCACGATTGATCCATTGATAGCATCAGAAGCCAAGCCTCAGCAGCTCAGACTAGCGACAGCAATGCCTTGGTCACGTCTCCACCGCGCCGCAGACGGCCGGACAATCAGATATATCACAGCGGCTATATCAAAAGAGATGCGCTGGCCGGAAATCAAGGCATTGGCAGGCGGGATGCAGCCCAAACGAGGCGGACTGTGACCTGCGGCGCGCGACGGATACAGAGCTGACCTCTTCTCGCGCAGTCCAAGAGGGTCAGCTGGCGGTCTCGAGTGAGCACTCGATGAGATATTTATCCGCCGTTGCACTCGGTTGAGCAGAAGCACATTGGCACAGCAAGGTAAGCTGCGATACGCCGTCAAAGTGAGGGGAGCACAGCCTCACGATGCAATACCAAGCCGTGGCCGATCCATACAAGCACCGCGATCGATAGTGCCAAGGGCTTGGAGAAGCTTGGGAAAAGCTTGGAGTTGGACATGTCCAAGTACATGTACCCAGCGGTACAGAAGCGCCGGGCAAATAGCCGTCTTGTCGTCCATGTGCGAGAGCCGGATCTTCTATTTGCCTATTAACCTGGTCCGATGCCGGGGCGGCATCTTCGTGGGACAGAGTTTGTGACGACGTGAGCTACTGATGAGGACTCGTGCTAGGGAGTCGTAGAGCTTGAAATAACCATACTTGAAGCGATGCGGGCAAGGTTGTGTGTTAATACGCATCGAGCATGTAGAATCTGCAACTGTAACACGGGGGTTGCATTCCTGTCAGTGCGCAAGCATCGAGGCGAGTCTGACCCGCATCGGTACTTCGTATGAAGTATTTTCTTACGCTCTCTGCTGCTCAAAGCGGCATTGCCTGTGCACGAAGGAACCGCCTCCCGTTGTATTGACATGTATTATTAGAAGCTGCACTAACGGCAAAATAAAAAGAGGAAAGGAGAAGAAAAAAAAAAGAAAACACAGATTGTGTCATATTTAGTTTAGAAAATGGAATTCAACAAACGCCATTACGTTTGCAAGCCCCAGCGTCATCTTGACGGTGGCTTTTTTGGGTTTTCATTTTTTTTTTTCCTTTTTCCCCTTTTGCGCCACGACTCATGGCTTGGAAAAAGCCGTTATGCTTCCCGTCCGGTTTGGCGTCGCATCTGCTCCGTTTTCGGGCTTCCACTCGGGCTTCCATTTTCTCCAAAGCTTCGCTCGGGCTGGCATGTGTCAAAACCCCCGGCACTCGGCATTCGCCCGTCATCATCATGACCTTGTTTGTGGCCTGTTCAGTTGCCGCCTGTTGCCGCTGCACGTACGAGCATGTGCGCTGAGATGCTACGTGAGAACCCCCCCATCCAAGCACCGTGATTTGGGCGGCAGAGACAAACGTAAAGTGACGAGATCGGCTCGACGTGCACGCTTCCGCCGGTGCTCGTTCCACCAAGCCACGGCATTTCGATTGATGCTCTCTCGGGCGCCCGCCTCGTGGATCCCCCAAGCAGCCTTTATTCCCGTAGGGGTAATACTTGGCCGCTGGTACCTGTAGCCGAGCGTTTGACTGATACGGATGCGGACGATGGAAACTGTCATGTATCCACGGGCTGAGTTCCTGTCATGTCGACCACAGTTCCACACCTCCTTGGGCTTCGTCCCCGATATCGTACATGCTTGTACATCTTGGCTGCACGAACTGTACTGTAATAGAGCCCTGTGATTTTCCCGAGGCTTGGCTCCAAAGGTCAAAGCCTCTTCCCTTTCTCGTCTTTCTCCTCTCCCATCTGCCTACTCTAGTACTCTGTGAGTTTCCACTTCTTCTTCCACTTCTTCAGCTCTTGTTTTCCTTCTTGTTTTCCTTCTTCTTCCTCTTCTTCTCCCTCCTCCACCAACACCAACATCCCACCAACAACCAAATCTCTTGCCACCCCCTAGTACACACTAGGTATTGCGCAATCTGATCTCGGTCCCAAAGACTCTCGCTCTCTCTCTCTCTTTCGCATTATCGGATCCACCAACCGGGCAACTAGCTGCGAGCCAACAACTTCCGGCTCTTGACGGAAGACCCTTGCTGCGGCGTTTATCGAGGCCCCGCCGCTATCAGTCTGGTCCCTTTTCTCGGTGCCATACGACCGAGAGCGAGGCGGCCTAGGAGATTTCCAGTTTCCACACAGCCAGTCAGCTTTGTCGGTGCATGAGTGTGTGTGTCAGAGGCGGAAGACAAGCAGAAAATTTGGCGCGTGGCATGTCAGCCCATTGAATCCTAGACCCAACGATCGTCTGCGTGCTGTCGTGCGTTTCCACCTCTTTATCGGCCCTTGGCTTGGTTTTTCCTTGCCTTTCCTTTCCTTTTCCTTCTCTATACCACTTCATCTCTCCTGATTTTCCCTCTCTGGGGGTTTCTTGGCCGTTGCTTGCAATTGCGGCTTTGCCAAAACCCGAATCATGCCGTCGTTTAAGCCATTTTCTTCGGTGACGGGACGTCATAGTTATAGTCTGTTTGATGTTAGGTGAGTTTATCTTATCGCAACCCGCCGCCCCTGGCAACATTTGGGACAATTGCTCGCCCACAACTGCGCAATGCATCTCTCGTCCTTTGGTTGGCTAAACCCTTTCGCCCTTGTAGATTAGATGATGATTTCATTGTCTTTCGCGGAAACGAACAGGAGTCCTCCGGCCAGCTCCTCAAGGGCGTCGTTGTGCTATGTCTTTCTTCCCCCCTCCGGATGGAAGACGTCCACTTGCGTCTGATTGGGACTCTCCGACTGCAGTATGATTATTCCCCCGTCAGGCATTCGCCTTACCAGTGTGTACCAAGTTCTAACTTTTGTCGTCTGCCACTGTAGTTGGTCTGACCCTGGATCTAGCACACCAGGCGTGACTGGCCAAAGAGTCGACAGATCCATCACCATCCTCGACCACAGATGGCCTGCCTTTGTTGGCACGCACGGCAAGAGCATGACTCTGCCTGCTGGAAACTACGAGTATCCTTTCGAATATACTCTGCCCGGCGACACTGCCGAAAGCGTCGAGGGCATCCCCGAAGCATCCATCACGTATCGGCTAAAGGCCACCGTCAGCCGCGGAAAGTTCGCCTACGATCTGCACGCCTACAAGCACCTCCGCATCATCCGGACGCTGGAGCCCGGCGCACTCGAGTTCTTGCACGCCATGAGCGTCGAAAACATCTGGCCCAACAAGATTGAGTACTCGATCGTCATTCCGCAAAAGGCAGTCGTTTTCGGCGGCACCATCAACATGGAGATGCGGTTTTCGCCCCTCCTAAAGGGGCTCGAGTTGGGGGACATCACCGCCAAGATGGTCGAGATACGCGATTGCTTCATTCAGGGAGCCACCGGCCTAAACATGCGAGAGCACCGGATAGAGCGCGATGTGGCAACCTGGAAGTTTGCCGTGGACCGCGAGGAGCACTGGCACGACATGATTGAAGACAGCGGACAGGAGGGCTGGCTGCTGAACAAGCCGCTCCCTCTGCCCAAGAAGCTGCGCCAATGCATCCAGGATCTCAACCACCACGGAATCAGAGTCAGGCACAAGATCAAGCTCACCGTCGCACTCAGGAACCCGGACGGCCACATTTCCGAGGTAAGTGTTTCACAACGATGAGGGGGTTGTGTGGGCTCGGCTCAGCTCAGCTCAGGGCAAGTGAGACATTTGGCTAACAATGCATGCGACAGTTGCGAGCGACGCTCCCGGTTTCCATCTTCATCTCGCCCAACATTCCGTTCGACGAACAAGGCAACCTGGTCAATCAGGCTCCCGGAGGTGCGACACTCGAACAAGACATCGGAATGATTGCGCCTCCCGGATACGGCGAACATGTGCTCGACCAGCTTTACGACGAAATGGACGTGACCGGATTTCAGACGCCAGCCGTGCACTCTGGCTTCAACAGCCCCTTTTACGGACATTCTCGGACGGGTTCTTCGGAAAACCTGTCGGTCCTGGCCAACAGCGCACCCATCACACCGGCTGCTCTCGTTTCTCGATTGGCCGATGTCTCCATCGACCCGTCGCAGCGAAACAGCTCATATCAGTCTCTACACGTTGCCTCTGGGAGGAATTCACCTACACACGGGACAAGCCAGAGCTCCCACACGCCTCACACACCCCATACACCAGCTCATCTGAGCCGAACGAACAGCGAGGAGGATGAATCCAGTTCCAGGAGCTCGGCAGAACGAGTCCAGGTGGATGTTGCGGAGTTTGCCGAGCTGAACAGAGTGCCGAGCTATTCCACGGCTGTGAAAACGCCAGCGCGGTCTCGCACGCAAACGGGCGTCTTCGTCCCCGACTACCAAACGGCCTTGAGCGCTCCGCGAACGCCGCCGAACATGGAACTCAACAACAGCAACGATGCGCTGGCGACAATTACCGAGCATGTAGCTGGCGAGGTGCGCGAGACACACATGCAGAGCGTTGCGCGGGCCCTGTCACCTCCCATGGCCCGTTCAAACTCGGATGACACGTCGGCGCATCGGAGGCTACATCTGTTCCGCGCCAGAGACCAGGCCGTTTGAGAGGGAGCCGATTGCACAGCCTTGATTTTGCATCACGAAGCGAACGAATCCCCCCTTTTCATTCCTTTTATTTCAATCTTGTTTCCATACGTATACGGCCACATATACGACTATCTTCTCTTGTCTTTCTTCGACTTCTGTTTATCTATCACTTTTGGTTGGGCATGCAGGTTGGTTGGTGTTTACAGGCGTTAGCGATTTATACGTGGCTTTCTTTCTTTCTTTCTTTTTCAGGATACAATCTATAGACTTGGGCATCTGCGGATAGAGGTTATCATGACTTGTCATTTTTCTTTCTCTGGGCACGCAATTAACGGCCTGGTCGGGGCTGAGTGTCTATGAAACACCCACAAACATTAGTATAGCAATAGCAACGACGCTGATGGACGAATACGTCAGCGTCCTTCTTCCATCCCTGGACCTCATCTCATTTCCTCATGCCGTGATTGTGACTTCTGTGCTGAAATGCGACATCACCAACGGCGCCTTTTGCTGCCAATCAATCTATGCAAGTGGCGTTGCACTTCAGTCGGGCCCCTCATGGCTCAGGGGCAAATCCTACTTATGCAGGGACTACTGATGCCAATTGATCCTTATTGGCCTCGATGGTTGTCTGTGGCTTTTTGCCTGACGCAATGGATAAGCTTTTGTTGTATGTGCAGAGTATACTGCACGAGCAGCCCGATCGAGTTGAACAAGATGATACAAGTTACAGCATCGAACTTGTGCAGCCACGCCGGAAAAGTCTCTCCTTGAGACCAACAAACTGGTCGGTGCAAACTGACGTCACGGGCGACACTAAGATAGAACTACTTTGGTGTAGAGGGGGAATGCGCCCAAAGGGGAAAAAAATAAAATCAAGATTTGGAGGGTTATTGGAACATGCAGCATCTGTGAGAACTCACGATCGATTTTTGGAGGGGAGGGACAGATGGTTGTGAGTGAGGCCTCACCGGGTTTGTTGAAGAGCCGACGAAATTACCCAGATAGGGAATATAAGGTACTACTATCGGCAGCAAATACGAGTACGTAGGTACGTGGTTTGATTTCGTATCCCCTTGCGGTGCTGAACGCTGGAAACCCCCCACTCTGGCAAAATGAGACGATGACCTTTTTTTTTTTTTTTGCTGGATCTGGAACATGCAGTGCGTTGTCTTGGATGTTGAGGCAATTGAAGGTGCATTGTTTTGTTGCCGAGTTTCGTGGGGAGCTGAAAGTGTGGTGGTTGTTCACATGTTCAATTACAGCATCATCGACCAGAGAAGTATCGGAGCTAGTAGTAGTAAACGGCAACCCGATGATCGCAAACCTCGGTCATGGATCATCATCGCGATCCAATGGCTAAAACAAACCGACACATGGCGCTACCACAATCCGCCAAAAGTGGCAAACCCGCCCCCATGGCTGGCTGGCCCTTTTTTTTTTCTCTCTCTCTCTCTTTCCCGCTCCACGATGGAGGCTGTGGAAGCTCAATGGTCCGTTTTCCCAAATGCTGCGCGGCCTGGAACTGGACCCTCCCCAGCTAGAGCAGTTTGTGGTTAAACATGCAATGACATGACAAGGGGAGAGAGTGGGAGTGGGAAAGCCAGTGACCGCCAATGGCTTTTTTCCTTGTGTCCCTCCTCATTTAATATCCAATGGACTGCAACCTCGTAAATCAGTGACTCTCTCTCTCTCCTTTGCGCGCTTGTTCTCTCTTGCTACACTACCTACTTACTCCTTGCTACGTTTTGTTCTTTTTACCTTTTCCTTCTTCTTCTGGATCCCTATCGAACCTTGGGTTTGCATCTTTTCTTCTTCTTAATACCTCTGCCCGCAACAAGAGTTACATAACTATTTCTTTCACAATGTCGAATGCTTCGCCGACTACCACTACGCTGCCGTCGCGCGCGACGACGGGGCTGAGCGACGATGCTATTCCCGAGGCGGATCCTTCTACTGTACGTGACACTGCATATGCTCAGCGGGGGAGAAAAAGAGCCTTGTTGTCTTGCTGAGGTTGAAAGTGCGTGCGTGCGGCTAATCAAGCGACATGTTAGACCGCCGGATTGCTTGCAGAGCGTCTCCAGGCGTGGAAACACATGGTGGGATATCTCGAGGAGTATGTCGAGTCCGTGGAGAAGGTCCATGGCCGCCAGGCAAAGGAGTACGAGAAGGTCTTGAAGGTATGGCACCCCCTTTGACAGCTTGCCAATGCTCTTGTTCCATCTTTCTGTTTACTGACATGCGGGCGTTCCCAACAGACCATTTCGAACCCCCTGCGTGAGGGCCACCACTTCGACCAGAGCCTCGGCGGCATTGCGGGCTTCTTCGAGAACATGCGGGCCAACACCCAGGCCATGATCAACACCAACATCGAGACGGAGAAGAGCATCAAGGGCTCCGTGCGGCCCATCCTCGACCGCCTGCACAAGGAGATCAAGCACAAGGCCAAGGAGCTGGCGAGCGGCGCGCAGGCGGCGGCCAAGGAGGTCGAGAAGCTGCGCAATGTGACGCAGAAGCACATTGAGCTGCTCGGCCAGCAGTCGGCCGCCTACGACTCGCACGGCGGCAGGCAGACCAACAGCCACGAGGACCCTTACGTGGTCCGGCGCGGCGTCACGCACCGCCTGCACAACCAGGTGCTGGCCGAGAACAACCACCGCAACGACCTGGTGTCGGTGCAGAACAACTTCCGCACGTTCGAGGCGCACGTCCTCGAGGTCGTCCAGCAGGCCATGGAGGGCTTCACCCAGCTGGTCGGCAGCCAGGGCGAGAAGATGCGCGCGCTCAACAGCGACATCCTCGGCACCGTGCAGTGCATCCCGCGCGACTTTGAGTGGACAAACTTCCAGCACCGCGCCGCCGACCGCCTCGTCAGCGCAAACGACCCCCCGCGCTCCGTCGACGCCATCCAGTTCCCTAACATGGAGCACGCCTCGACCAAGGCGCTCATCGAGGGCTCGCTCGAGCGCAAGTCGCGCAACAAGCTGTCGTTTGGCTACTCCACGGGTTACTACGTCGTCTCGCCCTCAAAGTACCTGCACGAGTTCAAGGACTCGGACGACACCCGCAACGACCCCAAGCCCGAGCTGTCCATCTACCTCCCCGACGCCGTCATCGGCGTGCCCAGCGCCGACAAGTTCAACATCAAGGGCAAGGACAAGAGCGGCACCCTGAGCAGCAAGCTCACCGGCAGCTCCGAGCTCAGCTTCAAGGCCCACACGCCCGCCGACGCCCAGCGCTGGTTCCAGATCATCCAGGGCGTCACCAACGCCGGCCCTGCTCTGTCGACGCCCGCGTCTCCCGTGACCACGTCGTCGCCCACCATGACTTCTCCCGTGGCACCGGCTCCTGCGGCGGCGGCGGCTGCGACCAAGGCGGTCGAGGCCGATGCCAAGTCACCCGTGGCCACGTCCGCGCCGGTCGAGAAGCACCAGGCGCAGGAAGTTGGTGTCACGGGCGGCGATGGAAAGTCTGCTGCTTAGTTTGTAGACGGGAGTATCTGGGATTGGTGAGGAGAAGGGAAGACAAACATTGGGGGAGAATTGAGGAGTTTTTCTTTTTTTTTGTCCGATTGTTTTGAGTGGTTAATGATACCTATTCTGTGAAGGAGACTGAGACAGTTGTTCATGCCAACGAATGTAATAATGAGTGGTTTGAGTTGCTTCTGGGTGTGATGCGTTACGGCTGAGGCTGAACCAATGTATGTGTAAGAGTCAAAAGGTGTTTTATTCTACCATTGACATTGAGAATCACGTGTGATATTAAATGATATTCTGCCAGTCCATGATACCGAATAATCTAGATCAGCTGCATTGCCGCGCCACCCGAACAAAATAAGCAACACCTAATCGCTCTCGTAAAGTATTCTATGCAAAACTTGAAAACCACTCCCCTTCTAGTATCACAAATCATCCACCTTGCGCTTCTGCGCCCTGAGCACGGCCTTGTGTGTCTTGTTATGAAATTTCACGTCGTCAGGGTACAGCGGGTTCCAGACGGTGTCGCAGATCTTGCACTCGGAGAAGGCGGCCTGCGCGGAGATGTTGAGGGTGGTCTGGATGGAGGGAGGGCGTGTCTTTGACAAGGATTTCCATTGTCCCGGGGTTGGGGAGGGGGATGTTGAGCTGGATAATGTTGTGTTGGGGGTTTCGTTTTGGAGAGGATCGCGTGGTTGAAGGGAGTGAGAATCTGATTCTTGAGAGGATTGGTGAGTGGTGGCTTTGATCTTGAGGAGTCGAGGTTTCCGTTTCGAGGGTTTCCGTCCTGGCGACGCCTTGGGAGCGATTGGCCCTTTTGCCTGTGACTGGGATGGCAGATCGTCTTTGGGTTTTGGGGGAGCTGGTTTGAAGTAGCTCAGGATGGAACTCTTTTTGGGAGACTGGGCGCGTGTTTCCGTTTTGCTTTGGTGTGGGCCATCTTGTGTTGTCTTTGCCTCCGATGCGGCTGTTACCGCTGCATCATCGGGTTTGGGGACATTGTCCGAGGTATGCGCTGGCGAGATTGGCTTCTCCTGTTGCTGATTGAGCGCGGATAATCGTTGTTTTTTCGACGGCGGTTCGCTTTGCGCTTCAGGGGTTGAGGGTTGTCTGCCGTAGGTGCGGAGCGGCTTCTTCTCCCTTTTGCGCTGGTGATGGTGCAGTCCCGGCTTTGTTCTGATGAAGCGCCGCATTAGTAAACAACCTAACGCAGAAGAATGCAATAATAAGAACTTACATTGAATATTCAGGCGAAGAACTCACCATGGCTGCTTCCAAGCGTATGGCAGTTGTGTAGCTCAGATTTCGCGGTGGTTACTAGGTAATGTGCACAGATATTGACTAAATAAAGATTGGCTGTACTTGGTTAAAGTGTGACAGCGCTCCCTCGTGAGAAGGTATTTGCAATTTCGCAATTGGTAGACGAAAGAGTATCTCGGCATAGAGCCCAGGCAAATAAAACAGCCTGATTGATGCTGGCGCCAAGCTTGTGCTCACGAGAATTGGCCCCACGTAGAGACGCGTCGAGACGCGATTGCAATCACTTTACGCGATGTCACATGCACACCCGCTTCATCTCGCCGAGGAGCTTGCGAGTACATACATACAACCAGGCCGTCAATAATATGCGATGCGTTACATAGGTATTAATGAATATTTATAGACGGAATCAACTTTGTCAGCAACTTTGAGAGCTTGGCTGAATTGCTCAGAATGATGACGGCATATATCGGACGATTCATGGCAAGCTACCCATCTACTTCGTACTACCACTAAGAATCGGTGCAGCCATTTGGAGAAGGGTATGAATGAACACAACGCTTGCAAATAATATACAAAAACAATGGGTGGCCGACTCAAATTTCACGAGTCTGGATTATTTGTTTGGGTTGTCGGGATCCTCCTCCTGACTTGCTCGTCCCCTTCGTCCTTGCTTTCTAGCAAGACACTCTTGTCGTCGCCCTCTCCTTGTCCCACAATCCACGTCTGGACAACTTCCTTAATCTCCTTGACCGCGCCTTGCTTGCTCTTCGCCTCGCCCATCCTCCACACGTAGCTTGAATAAACTGCTACTTCTGCAATGGCAACCAGTATGCTCCCGCCAAGAGACAGGAATATTCGAGACGACAGACTCCACCAGCGGCCGGCAATCCAGAGTGTAACCGCAACTCCAGCTACGCTGACGAGAAAATTGATTATCAGCATCACTTGGCGATGAATCTCATTGTATGTAACCTCGTCGTCGCCCAGATCCTCCGAGTTGGAGGGCCGGTTGGCCTCGGCAAAGGCGTGGGCGGCATTGGGGAACCGGTGCTGGAACGTCTCGAGCGGAGGCGGCGGGTTGATCATGCGTTCGTAGGCCCGGGCATCTTCTTCGCGGCGAAGACGGGCCATGAGGGCCTTGAATTCTTCAGACTAAGGGTACGTAGAGGTATGAGTAAGTCATCGTCTTGCCAATCAATGACACGGATGGGCACGTACCGGTTCAGGTTTTGGAGGTGGTGGTGGGATATAGACGCGAGATCCCTGGAGAAGCTGCTCCAGGCTGTATTTGGGTGGTGATGACTGTGAAGCACCGAGCTTCTTGATAAGGCCGATTATATCGCTGTGGGAGATGGGATTGCCCACTGCTAGCTCTGTCGATGATTCGGCTTCGGGCTGATTCTGACTCGCATCGTTGTCGGGCTCGTCGTCTTTGCGCTGCTCGCCCAGCAGCTTCAGCGCGTCCACAATGGACGGCGTCATCGTCAAGAGCACCATGTCGAGCGAGGGTGCTTTATCCTGTTATCGCGAATGACGTGCAAGCAGAGTTCCGTGTGAAGCCGTCAAGGCGCAAAAGCATCAATCCATTCATCACCATCAGGTACGAATAGCGGGATGCAAGCTACGGGTTACGGCGCGGGGCATTTTTCTCTAGCGGAAGCTTACTCCAAGGGACGCTGGGTGCCAATTGTGATTGCCGGCCGGGCTGACCAACGACGCTAGGCTCATAGTCGCGGGCGTTCGCACGGAGCGCTACGGGAACTGGAACTGCTTAGTAGGGAACATGGAACCGCTACAGCGCTGTCGTGCAGCAGCGTTACAGGGCTCGCGGCCCCTGTGCTCCAGGGCCTATCGCCGGGGAGCACCAGCCAATGAGCAGCTGCGATAGGCCCAGCTGCCCCTCGGCCCAGAGCCGTGCAAAAGTTTCGGACGGCTGGATTTGCGACTCAAACCACCAGATCTGACGACTTGATTGCGCGACTTTGCGGCTCTCGACCACCCCAATTTCTCCCCAGCCAGCGCCCAGACGCTGCGAAAAGTGCAAAAGACCAGCTCGTCTCTGCTTGATTGCCAAGAGACTTGCCGCAGACCTGCCGCAGATGAGGCTCCGAGCGGGAGCTTCGGCGGCTCTTCGCGATGCCGGCCGAGTGGGAGCGTCCACATGCCTCGTCTGCCACCGGCCCATGATGGCCTCGAGCGCCGCCTGGAGGGTTTTGACCATCCAGCAGGCCGGGCTGCACTCGAGCTCGAACCGCGGCTCTGCGTGGGCCGCCGCCGTTCAGGTGGCCACAAACATGGTGGGCAATGTTGCAAAGCGAGCCGCCAAAGACTCCATGACGATTGATCCGCTGCGAACCGTGGCCAAGGAGATGAAGTTCTTGACCGGCAACATCCGCAAGCTGCTGGGATCAGGCCACCCGGCCCTCGATCGAGTCGCAAAGTATTATACGCAGGCCGAGGGCAAGCATGTGCGGCCGCTCATTGTGCTGCTCATGTCGCGAGCCACTCACCTGTGTCCCAAGAGCCCGCGCGATGTAGCTCCCGAGACGTCGAGGGGCATCGACACGTCAATATCCCCCATGCAGATCCTAAGCGACGTCAACCCAATGACAAGCTCGACGGCGTATGAGAGCGAAGCGGCCGAGTCGGCAAACCTCGACATCCTCCCGAGCCAGAGACGACTGGCGGAAATCACAGAGCTGATCCACACGGCGTCTCTGCTACACGATGATGTCATTGACCACTCGGTGTCCAGACGAGGTGCGCCGTCGGCCAATCTGGAGTTTGGCAACAAGATGGCTGTCTTGGCCGGAGACTTCCTCCTGGGCAGGGCGTCCGTTGCGCTGGCACGACTGCGCAACGCCGAGGTGGTGGAGCTGCTGGCCACGGTCATCGCCAACCTTGTCGAGGGCGAGTTCATGCAGCTCAAGAACACAGAGCGCGACGAGCGCAGCCCCAAGTGGTCCGAGGAGACTCTGAGCTACTACCTGCAAAAGACCTATCTCAAAACCGCCAGCTTGATTTCCAAGTCCTGCCGGGCGGCGGCGCTGCTCGGCAATGCGGACCAGCACACGGTCGAGGCCGCCTACTCGTATGGACGGAACCTGGGCCTCGCATTCCAACTGGTGGACGACATGCTGGATTACACCCGAAGCGGGCAAGACTTGGGCAAGCCCGCAGGAGCCGATTTGGAGCTGGGACTGGCCACGGCACCGCTGCTGTTTGCCTGGAAGCAGATGCCGGAGCTTGGAGCCCTCGTTGGGCGCAAGTTTGCCCAAGAGGGAGACGTCCAGAGGGTGAGCTTTGAGCTTTACACGCAGTGAATGGTAATCAGAAAAGTGACTGACAAACGTTATAGGCTCGCCAACTGGTCCTTCAGAGCGACGGCATCGAGCAGACGCGAGCTCTCGCTTACGACTACTCCGAGAGGGCGGTTGCTGCCATTGCCGACTTCCCCGACAGCGAGGCTAAAGATGGCCTCATTGAAATGGCTCACAAGACGATCCAGCGCCAAAAGTAACCAGTCACATGCATCACAATCTCAGGTAGCTGATAAAACACCGCAGCAAACCTGAAAACAAGGCCACGCGAGGGGGAGTAGACCAACATACTGTTCCGGCGTTTGTACCATTATTCCACTCTTGGGCTAAGAAAAAAGGGTAAATATGTAATGAGAAGGGAGACTAAAAAAAAGGCATGAAAAAAAGAATGGGGGAACAAAAAAGGGCATGGTGTTTGGATGGAGAAAAGGGGGCCATTTGCACTTGTTTTTCTTTTTTCTTTTTCTTTTTTCTTGTGTGAGAGCAAGGAACTTTTAAAAAAAAATACGGGATTGTCGAATCACCACTTATAGGGTACACACGCAGATGTTGATAGAAAGGCACGCCAGGTCGGCTATTTGATTTGCAAACAAAAAGATATAAATAAAAAGGCGGAAACTGAATTATTCAAAGAGGCCTTTTGGGTAGGTATTGGAAATAGAGATCTTATGATTGACGGATGCACGGATGGGGTGCACATACGATGGATGGATGCCCAAAAGGAGGGGGGACGGGAAGCCGGACTTTTCGATAGATCAGCCAGTTCGTCAATGGGAAAACAGCGATTAATCGTCAGGACTTGATTCGTGTACTCGTATTGCATCCATTGGGGTGCCATTCGCTTCTGAGAGTGGAGAGGAGACGTGGGATTTGGTGATTGGAGGCATGTGTATCTCCTTGTTCAGGTGTCTAATGCTCTATGATACCAGATCGATGGCCCAATCAGTGCTTTGGAGCAACGTAAATAATGTTCATCGTAGTTATAGCTGCTCATTTAGACATTATCGTCGTTGGTCACAATATACTTGGATATACTGAGAGGATGTAAAAGCAAAAAAGGCAAAAACGCTCTCAATTCATGTGCCTATTCGATCATCTCGACATCGGCTGGTATATATAAAGTACACAATATTTGTAACAAAACAACCGTCTAAAAACCCCCAATCTAAGTCGAGGTCCCCATTTCCGACCTCTTCATCAGCCTAACCCTAACACCATTAATCTGGTTCTTGGGCGCCCCCTTAATCTCCCTGCCCTCCGCAGTGAGCATGTCCATCTTCTCCCAGCGGCCGGGCATAGCGGGCGCCGCCGGTGCCGGGGAGCCGCCGTGATGTACAATCTCAATGCCGTTGATTTGTGATCCCGTGCCGAGCTTCTTGCAGCCGTTGTAATAGTATTTCCCCCGGGGAGCCTGGAGGTCCTCACCATTGGACCCCGGGTCGCAGACTATCACCACTCCGTTGATCTGATCAACTCCAGAGTCGGCTTTGCAATCAGAATAAGAAGCGACGTCCCAACGTTGACCAGCAGCGTCGATCATGTACGGGAAATAAGCCGGAGGGGGGGCCGCGGCAGCCCACATGGCCGGCGCCCCGATGGCATAGTTGGTCGGAAAGGGCTGCATGTGCGGTGTGACATAGGATGTCATCGACATGGGCCCCGTGGGACCCGGGGGGATGGTCGGCAGATGGAAGCTAGCCGTGTCCAGGGTGCCATGTAGCGGGAGGATTTGGTCGCTTTCGGGGACGGGGTGCATGTGTGTATCTGTGTTGGGTGCCATGGTTGATCTCTGAGAGATCTCAGGTGTGACGATGCAAATGCAGCAGGGGTTTTGATTCCGTTTGTGGTGTTGATGAGAGTCGAAAAATCTCTTGTTCGAAGTAAACAATGGCTGAAAGAAGACGAAGGAGAAGAAGAAGAAGAGACAAGAGGTTCGTTTGAGGGTTTGGATTAAGAGGAGGGGATGATGCAAGACTGATGAGAAAAGACGAGGACGTGTAGGGTTCCTCGCCTCATATATAGTCAACTCCAAGGTGCTTGCAAGGTCCCTGGGTCTCGACCTTTCCCGTCATGACCAAGGCCTCCTCCGGCCATCATCTCCCCTCTTTTGACAACTGCCTTAGCCGATCAATGTCTCACAAACCAGGCAGACAATCGCCATGGCGTAGCCGCCCCCTCTTCGTTGGCGCGTATATGGCCATGGCCGATTGGACTCGTTCACACACGCACAAAGTACCACCAGTTAGCACTAGCCAATGTGATGACATCTCCTGCTGAACTAGCAGCGATCGGGGAGGGCGGCTATCTTGTCCGGCTAGCTGGTGTGCGAATCCGGGAGTGTTGGGAAAAGCAGTCTAACCCCCCTCTCCCCTCTCCCCTCAGCTCTGATGACTGAATGGGCCATTCACTTGCCCTATAAGCAAGAGCTGACAAGTTTCGTGCCACCAAACTGATCATCTCTCAAACCTTGGGTGAAGCTTTAACAAGATGACTGGGCCATACATTCACCCCTCTGGCCGAGAAGGATGAAAACATCCAACTCCCCGTATATGACTTTCGGGCAGCAACGCTAGGCACATGCTATTGCGAAGCTGGCAGGAAGCAAGGGACCATTGAATGCCGCACAACCTTGTCGGGGTAAAGCGTGAACTGCAAGCATGGGTCTCCTGGCACACCGGCTGCGGGAGGCACACAAGACAATGGCCCAATAGGTAGAATCTCTTGCAAAGACGCCCGAGATGGCCATCACTAGACTATATATAATCAATTAGCGTCATGTATGAGCACCACGTAGTACATATGCTCCTGCAAAACGGTAACGACTCACCGCTTCGAACAGATAGACTCAAACACCAGGTTCACATGCTTAAACAAGAACGTGGTAGATCTGATGCCAGCGTGAATACGCGAGATTGTGAGGCTGAAGTAAGTGTGTACGCTAAAAGAAGCAAGGATGCATAAGTAGACTGCAAGCTGAAGTTCAGCACCAGGCTCGACTCGAGCCACGACAGCGTCAGGTCGGGGAAAAGGGGCCACAGGTTTACCGACTGCGTCTTGATTCGGCATGATGAACCACCGGGATAAAAATCCTTCGACGTCTAGGTGTTTGTATCCTGCTTTCTTCGCTGAGAGCCAGAGTGCATCCTGTACTGCCTTGCACTCCTACATCATCACGATACGAGCCCAGCTTGAGACATTCCCACCCACTTGGGTTCCAATCAAGTCCCAGCAGCCATCATGTGTGATTTGGGTCTTAGATCCGTCTCCAAGCTAATGGCTGCACCCCTGACGTTGGGTTGACAAAACCAAGATACTTCTTCGTAGCACATTAACACGTGTTGCCATATGACCTACCTTGTTCCTCGACCAACATGTCCGATGGACTGTTCCAGCCCATGGGGTTGAAAAAGCACGCACAGCTGCATATAGCGTGAACTATTGTCATTGGCCTGCCCAGGAAGCATGCCATTTCAAGCAGTCCGCACGCCAAGGGAAATCAGTGGCTCCCCGGGTGCCTACGCGGGAGACTCTAATATTACCGACGAAGACCAAGATGCGTATATAGTCAAGCCGGCACTTCAATACACTTATCCCCGAGTGATACCACGTCCATGCACAGGGCCAGTGGAAATAGCATGCTGCCGGCATGTGGTTAACCATTCATTCTTCCCAGCGGGGACGTGCGAATCGGGATGATATCCGTGGCAGCTAAGGAGACTTTGCTGTCGTAAAAGACGCCCATTGGGTGTTAGTGACAGTGATTAGGCCGAAAGGACGGCCTTGTTCATGCGGGGAACGACCGATTGAGGTCGTACTAGCAGCAAGTTGGCGGCAAGGGATTCTTCCCCGGTTTCGAGGTCTGTCCCAGCGATATATAAGTAGGCCATGCTCACGGGCTTCATCTCCTCAACTGAGACATGGCTGAGAGCCTGATCCATCATCCAGCCAGGCACCACTGCCTCGTATTTTGGGCTATAGACAGTTGGGCAACAACAAATCAGGCCGTGGACTGGACCAAAGACTTGGCGTGAGCGTGCTTCGTACTCGTAGACGCGCGGAAGACGGCACTTTGGACGCTGTTTCGCATCGATTGTGCCAAGGCATCTATTGCCCGTCTCTAGCCAGCCTCGGGCACATCATCTCGGCCATCTTCCAGGGCTGTGGCGAATGGGCTGGACGGTCGCTTGCATGAAGCTGCTCCGCAACGTTGATTGTTGTTGGTCCTGAGAATAACCTTGAACTTAGCAAGTTAGCAGCACTCCGGAGCTGTAGATGCCTGCATTAGCCAGGCCATGCGGAACACGTGGAGCGTCTCACTCTTCCTCCCGGCGTGTTATGTAATGCTCGGCTCTACGGCACAACTCCGATTTTCTCCCTTTCTCTTCACTTTTCATCTGTTCTTTCTCGTGACCTCCTTAGTCATCTTTCTCTTTTCATCTTTCCATCTGTTCCTTCTCGCGACCTCGTTAGTCAACCCAACTACCTGTATATGATCTTTCTCTTTTCTTCATCTCTTCGTCTGTTCATCCTCGTGACCTCGTTAGTCAGCCCAACTACCACACAAGCCACGACTTTCGCCCAGCTTGCTCTTCTTTCTCAGCCACTTCTCGTGGCGCTTCCGATAAGGACCCTGAATCCACCAACTGATAACGCCTCCACTAGCCCGTTCGCTTATCGTCAATCCCGACACCGCCGAAGTCGTTCAGCTTTATCCTCTTGTCGCGCCGTCTCGAGTAATTGTTACTCGATCAAATGCTGATTGGTCACGCGCTCAAGCCTTTAGTCTCCGATGGCCTGGCAATCTGATCTTCATCCTCGCTCTGGCCCATCGGACGAGCCCGATAAGGGGTGGGGATTTTTTTTTTCTTTCTCCCTTTGCTAGTGATCATCCGGGTTCTGCGAATCCCTTCACTTTCGCTAGAGAATTTTTTCTTCTCGTTTTTGCCTCCCGCGTTGTGAAAATCTTTGCAACTCTGCTGGCGGCCATCCCCGAGAAAGAAGCTGCGGAGTACGCAACGTAGATTGTCCGTAGATATGGAAGCAGGAGTAGGGAGAAAAAACTCCAGAGTAAGCGTTGTTGTGCATCACATCTCCGGCCCCTCTTATCTGTCCCTTTCGCCCCGGCTCATCGTATCCCACGATAAGGCCTGCCAGCCACTATCCACGATATGGCTTAGACTGCTCTGGAGCGTCATCGGCTCCGGCCGACGATGCGGCTTGCATCGCCTGGAAGTCCCGTCTCTTTGCCTCCTTTCTTATTTCTCTTCTTTACCCCTCTTCATCCGTAGTTTGTGAAGTTATCGTGCTCTGGCTGTGCACCTCGCTTTACTGTCTTTCATCGTGAAAGACCGTTTGGAAGAGCGGTCTCTCATCCTCGGAGCCCATCTTAACTCGCACAGGCCTAGAAGACTAAGCCGTAGTTGTCGCCATGACCGTCACGCACACCTCCAACGTCGGGCCGCTCACCGTCCTCGTCTCGACTCGAGCCGTTCTCACGCTTCCAGACAACTCTCTTGTCCTCTCTCCGGCGACCATATGCATATCTCCCGAGCTTGGCAGAATCGTCTCCATTCTGCCCGAGATCCTTCCCGCCTCGGCCTTCCCCCCCAGCGCTACCTATGTAGACCACTCTCCCAAGCTGTTGCTTCCGGGCCTTGTGGATGCTCATGTCCACCTGAATGAGCCTGGCCGAACAGAGTGGGAGGGATTCTGGACCGGAACTCGAGCAGCGGCAAGCGGTGGCGTCACCACCGTTATCGACATGCCGCTGAATGCCATCCCACCAACGACTACTCTTCGGGGTTTCGAAGAGAAGCTCAAGGCCAGCCATGGCCAGTGCTGGGTAGACGTAGGCTTCTACGGCGGTGTCATTCCTGGGAACGCAGACCAGCTGAAACCTCTCGTAGAGGCTGGTGTTAGAGGATTCAAGGGCTTCCTCATTGAATCTGGCGTCGAGGAGTTTCCTGCCGTATCAGCCAAGGATGTGGCGTTGGCCATGGAGACGCTCAAGCATGAACCGACCACTCTGATGTTCCATGCTGAGATGATCCCCCCCATTGCCGATTCTGTTGGTGACGCCGTCCTAACGTCTGATCCTCCTGCGGCTCCCAAAGGCGAATTGACTGCCTACAGCACATTTCTCGAGTCGCGGCCTCCTGCTTTCGAGACCTATGCTATCGAGGAAATCCTTGCACATGCCCATATCGCTCCCTCGCTGCACCTCCATATTGTCCACCTGTCGGCGACGCAAGCGATTCCAATTCTCAAGGCTGCTCGTCAGAGGGGAGTCAACATCACTGCTGAGACTTGCTTCCACTATCTGGGGCTATCAGCTGAAGAAATTGAAAAGGGCGACACGAGACACAAGTGCTGCCCTCCCATCCGTGAGGCCAATAACCGAGACGGCCTCTGGGAGGAGCTGGTGGCCGACGACTCGTGTATCCGTACCGTCGTCTCTGACCACTCACCGTGTACACCTCAGCTGAAACTGCTGCCCGACCACCTCGAGAGACCTGCAATTCCCCATTCGGATTCGGGTCTTGATGTCAACAGTCACAAGGACCTGCCACCAACCAAGACTGTTGCCCGCGGTGATTTCTTCGCTGCCTGGGGCGGCATCTCCTCCGTCGGCCTCGGCCTGCCCATCCTTCATACCGCTGCCAAGCAGCGCTCCGAGACATCCAAGGCACCAACCATCGTCGACATGGTCCGCCTCTGCTGTCAAGCAACCGCTGAGCAGGTCGGTCTCTCTCACCGCAAAGGCGCCCTTAGGGTTGGAATGGACGCCGACATTTGCGTCTTCGACGATACGCACGTCTGGACTTTTACCCAGGGCGACATGCGCTGGAAGAACCGCTGTTCACCCTGGCAAGGCCACAAATTCACCGGTCGGGTCATGGAGACGTGGCTTCGTGGCCGCAAGGTGTTTGATCTGGAGGCTCCCGGCGACGGCTTTCTCGCTAGCAGGCCCTTTGGCGAGTCCATCACCGAGAAGAGAACTTTGTAAACGATACGAAACGCATGATTCTATGATTTTGTCAATGCTTTTGATTTGGAGCCGGGGGACATGCGCATGAACGAATAGACGGACGAGGTAGATGGCATATTCAAGTGTGAGCGGGCGGGCGTTTCTGGCATGTTAAGTTTTGGTTTTTTGGCATACATGCATTGCACGTACATGGTTTGCATTTATTACAGCGTAGAAAGCACTGTTGAGATTTGTGGGATATACGGCCAGGTAATAGGTAGTAATGGCATTCGATTTGAGGAACCAAGTTGAAGTCAAGTGTGTAGGATCCCATATACATGCGTATAGATTGCGAGACATTTGCTATTTTTGTACCGAGTGCAGTCAAAGAATCGATGCCTGACCGCACTTGTTTGTGGGGTCTGGACAGAGGCTGAGATGCAAGGGAGGCGATTCCGGTCCATCATTCGTCGATCATGTCTCGGTGCAAATGACGTCAACCGGTAGCGCGAGAATCTGACGATGTGATTTGTCGAGGGATCGTGGCTGACAGAAGATGGGATGCTGGAATGGACAATTGGAGAGTTAATGTGTTAAGAGGATAACGTTTGAGCTTAACGTAATATTGTGTGTGTTGGTCATGTTGATGTGTGAGGGATCACGGGTGCATCCAGCAGAGGTATCATGTATTATATTGTTGCCGGATTAAAGATTGGCCTCCGTCTATCGATAGGTAGTACCTAGATACAGTGAAACATCTTAAAAAATTACTACCAAGCTGCGTACCTATTCACATTAATACCTGGCGCTTTATATAGATGGCCTCGCATCAGAGTGCATCATGTGCAAAAGAATCGAAATAACAATTGATCCTATTTCTTGGATCCGCCCCATCTTGTCCTCGCCAGCCTCAACAAGAGCCAAGCCAGCAGTCGGTATACAACCAAGCACCCAGCCAAAGCCGCCACGTTCACCACCGGATTGTCGTCAAAATCATACAGCTGGAGAATCTGTTTGCCCGTCGTGATGGGGCAGATACCATCTGCAAGCTGCTGCCCCGGCTTGCAGTAAAAGGTTTCGTCTCGCAAGGCATAGGGAGCGATCGAGCGTGTTGCATACCGGATGGGCGAGAGGTAGTTGAGCGCCTTGAAAGCCTTTGGGGCGTTGATAGACAGCACACCGGCCATGGCGGTAGCAATGGAGAGAAACATTCCCATGATGTTGACGGCGAAGCCGGTATGGTTGACGATGGTGTTGAACATGATTCCAAGACTCTCGCCACAGGAGACTATCCCGAAGCAGCCAAAGACGGAGACAAAGTACATGGTCGCGGTCCTGGGGAGGCCGACAGCGAGACACATCAAGATGCCGAAAAGAAGACAGCTAAGAATCTCAAAGGGAACCTCGAGGATTGTGTAGGAAAGCAGAAACGCGTCCACACTGTACACGCCATCGTCGTCCTCTCGGTAGAAGACGTCTCGCTCGGTGGGATAGATGGCCACGTTTTGCAGCATACCGACAAAGTAAAAGGCCCCGACCTCCTGTATGAAGCCCATCCAGTTCTGCACCGCGTAGTAGTCGTGATGCAGTGGTGCAAAGAAGAGGGCGAAGATGATGGCCAGTCCTACGACTTGCATTGTGCGAGCCATGATGAGCTGAGGCTGCCGGCGCGTGTTGATGACGGCGCGATGCAGAAGCAGGGGAACAGCAGTGGCGAGGGAAGCACGCTTATGGACAAGAGCGCCCAGTTCTGCTGGCGTTGAAAGGTTGGCCTTGTTGAAGGACTTGCGAGAAGTGGCAGACTGAATCTTTGGCAGAGGTTCGCTGTTGTCGTTCACCGCTGCTACGTCTCCATCGTCAAGTTCTTCCTTTTCGTCCAGTTCATCGGTCTCAGTTATCTCTGGAAGCCTTGACCCTTCTTCCTTCTTCCATTGCTGCTCCTTGTCTCCTCCAGATGAATATCTTTTCCATTCCTCAATGAGCTTTTCAACCCTATCTCTACTCTCCGCTTCCCTATCGTCGCGTTGCAAGTCAACAGTAATCATATCCAAGGCAAAGTCCGCCGGGTTTGAATGCTGAGGACATTGGTATCCCTGCCTATTAAAATAACTGAGCATGTCTTTGGCGCGACCAGCATAGGCTGGCGCACCACCACGGGCAAGGAGCAGCACATTGCCAAAGTGTTTGAACAGGTCTGATCGAGGCTGATGAATCGTTAGAATTAATGTTCTTCCTTCTTGGGCAAGTCCTTGAAGAACTTCCATGATCGAGTTTGCAGTGAAGGCGTCCAATCCGGATGTTGGTTCGTCTAGGAGAAGGATGCGAGGATCTGTGAGGATCTGCACAGCGATGGACACTCGCCGCTTTTCTCCTCCTGAGATGCCCTTGACCAAGTCGTTACCAATCAGATTGTCTGCGCAATCTTTCAACCCCATTTTCATAAGGATCTCCTCGGCGCGACGATACTTTTCTTCTTTGCTCATAAATGAGGGCAATCGTAGCGCGGCAGAAAACCTCAATGTCTCACGAACCGTCAACGAAGGTAACAGAGCGTCATCATCCTGGCAGACATAGGAGCAGACAGACCGAACGACTGATGCCGACGGAACTGCTCCGTTGAAAGACATTTTGCCGGATGGACGATAGTGAGTGCTTATTGAGTTTCGGAGCCGGAGTGCCATTGAGTTGAGAAGAGATGTTTTCCCGCTTCCAGATGGACCCATGATGATATTCAAGGTACCGGCCTGGAAGGTCACATTGATTGGCTTGACAATGGTTTTTCGGGGCAGCCTTTTGCCATTGGCAGCTCTTTTATCAAGATCAAGGGAGAAATTCTCCAGCTCAACATCGATGGTGCGAACCTCTGCAATAGACCTTGCCGTCATCTTTTCCTTTCCGGCTGACAGATCCGTATCTGACACTCGTGGCCGAGCTATGGTCATTTCCACCTTGATATAGTGTAACCCAATCGCCGATAGTATGAAGAAGAAGATGACAAACGCCGCAAGGCAGACAATCGGGCGAGCAATCCAATTTCTGGGGAATCCGAGTGAGGACATGATGTAGTCTCCTGTATACTGAAGGCATGCCGGATTCGATAGTCCACCCGGTTCGGGACAGTCGTAGAAGCTGCCTTGGAACTCGTTGCCACAATACGCTCCAAAGGTGTAAAACTGTGGTACTGCGATTAGCTCATTATACATACTAGGGACTTCAAGTGTATGATTTCTGAGAGTATAGAAGGGGAACTTACCGACCAAGTCACCCACTTTAGCCATCGAACATAGACTGGAATAGTATCAACTTGGATGAATATACCACATGCTATGCTCTGCAGCGTAAAAGCGAAATTGGCAATCAAACTAGCACCCGGGAAGTGTCTGACTGTCACGACACATGTGAATGCGCACATGATGCAAGCAAAATGGTTGACGAAGCTGATACTGAAGAACGTGAAGAACTTGGCAGCATCGTGATCAAATCCGGCCATGAAGTACAGAATGAGAGAGAACAGGAAAGGAACAGGGAAATCCTCCGTCACGAGTCGTGCCAGTCGTCGTGACAAGATGTAGGGCACGGCATCGACGCAGTGTTCTGAAGACTCGCGATCAAATGTTGGCATATCGATAGTCAGGCGGTACGTTTCAAACATCAGGATCAAATAGCCCTGAAGACCAACGCATATGTATAGGAGACCTTCCCTAGATCTAATGCCAGCCTGATCGCGGCCGACATTGTAGAACAGGTAGCCTATCACGAGTCCCATGATGATGGCTTCTAGTATAGACGCAGTCATGCCAAGGGGATCTCGGTATGTGACCTTTAGGGTACGATCTGTTAAGATGCGTACCTGGCGGAGGAATCCGGCGTGGGTCGTTGCTTTTGAGTGTTTGTTCCGCTTCATCTCGGCGATGCCCTGTAGTGCCGGGAAGCGGCCTTCGCTCTCTATCCTCCATGCTGCTTTCAGGCTTTCGAGGCGGGTGGAAGTTTCGGCCTCTAGCTCTGGGGTACGATTGTCCACGGCAGCAATGTCAATGACGAATTCTGCCGGGTTCACAAACGGAGGCAGCTGGTGGCCCAGATCCTTGAACCATGGGAGACATTCGGAGACGGGGCCGGAGAAGACCGGGCTTCCCTTGGATAGGATGATGAGGTTGTCGAAGAGGTCCCAAATCTCAGACCGAGGCTGATGAATTGTCGTGATAATGTTTCTGCCTTTTTGGGCCAGGGCCTTTAGGGTCCTGATGAGCTGGAAGGCGCTTGTTGCGTCCAATCCGGTGGTGGGTTCATCGAGGAACAACACGGATGGATTCGACAAAAGCTGTACTCCGATGCTCACACGTCTCTTCTCCCCTCCCGAGCAGCCGCGGTGCTGGCTATTTCCTATACGTGTGTTGGCGCATTCTTTGAGACCCAATTCACGAATGACCTCCTCGACGATCCTCTCGCGGTCTTGGGCGCTGGTAGACGATGGCAGTCGCAGATCAGCCGAGTATCTTAGAGTCTCCCGAACCGTCAAAGTCGGCAGCAGGATATCCTGCTGCATAACATAGGCGTGTCTAACACTGTTCACACCCATCTGCCCGTTGAATACCGCCAGGCCTTGTTGGCTCAATCTCGAGCTGACAACTCTTTCAGCCAGATTATTAAGCAGCGTGGTCTTTCCCGAACCGCTGCCCCCAATGATGGCCGTCAGAGTCCCGGGCTTGAGGTCCGCATCGACGGAATGCAGCAAGGTCTTGATACGAGGCGCAGTCTTGAATCCGGCGGAGAATAATTCGGGATATGTGCCAGGATCAAGCCATGAAGGCGCTGTATCTACGGAGATGGCCAGTCCCCGAATCTGAACATCGACGGCTTCGACATCGACGGCTTCGACATCGTCGAGAGACAGATTCGCTGCGCCGGCGACGGAAAAGCGGTTCCGGTCGAGTTTGACGTGGCTGATGGGCACATCGAGCGACGTATCGGTTGTGCTTGCAAGCTCGGCCTTTTCAACATCTATCGCGGCAATACGTCCAAGAGCTTCCTCCTTGCTCTCGCCAGCTGTCAGAGCCATTTCGACTGGATCCGCCGCTGCTTGGTTCGATAATGTGGCTTTCTAGCTAGTCAAAATGCGGGCATGATGACAGCTTCTTTGGGCGTCTGTGGCACTGAGAAACAAAACAAAATGCTGACAATCATCACCTAAAGTATATAGCCGGACGCTTCGCTGGTTGATGGAGTGGCTGAAGAGCGCCAGGATCACGACCTGCCAAATCAACTCGACAGGGCAAAGATTCTTCCCTTGCAGAGGGAGTGGGAAAGAAGGCATGGCGAGAAGGATCGATGAAGGAGCTCATGCATGAGGACTTGATGGTTCATATCATGTTAGGCCGAGCATTTCGTTAGTTCTGTGGATCCGATCCTTGTTACCCCGACGGAAGTAGAATCAAGCACAATCCGAAATCCGTAGCTCTCTCAACTCACTTCTTCTGCATCCATTGAGCTTCACGAGAGGGCTGGTAACTGATTTCATTGTGTATTAGAAGATGTGCGTAATCTTTTTCATATGCCCTTCATATATATCACTTTAAGTCATATGAACGCCATGTAAGAAGCGAGGAACGAGGCGCAGACTAAGACTCGCGGCACATAATAGCGTCGGATCTACGACTCAGGTCGATCTCCATGTTTACGCGTGTTTCACCCATTGATCCAGTGCTAATACAAGACACATTACCCATCTATATTTACATTGCTCAAATTTGACCTGAGGTATAACCTTTCTTTCTCATATACAAGTAGGCGAGTCTTCACAGCATCAATTGTTCCGATTCTTGGCCAGTGTTATATTAATCACATGATAATACGAATATTGGCCAGCCTCGGCTAGACAATTTAGCTAGTCTCTCCACGTGGTGGTCTTGCTCCTGCAGCTTACTATCAAGCTTCCACACATCGTTCTCAGCGAGGCCTTGCAATGTCTCGGCCAGCTGTTCCTAGGAGGCTCGAATACTCTTTATTTTCACTTATCATGCCGCAGCCAGCAGCCAGCAAATAAAACATTCTTCAGAGATGCCTTGACATTTCACCTATATATTCCAGTACTACCTGCTACTACCTATATATTCATACATACATATATATCTAATATCTGCTACTGCAGCTATATTTATTTAATATTTTCTACTATAGATATATATCACTAATATCTGCTACTATAGCTATTTGTACTTAGTCTTTACTACTATACTTATATTTATCTAATATCTTCTACTATGGCTATATTTCTCTAGTATCTGATAGTATTTCCCAGGTTTAGATATAAGAACTGGCTTTGTTAGGAGGAGACAGAATACTACCTGGAAAGTAAATTAGAAAGCTAGCTATATTATCAGGACTATTGACGTTAATGAGTCTAAGTTTCCCTCTCCGCCAGCCGAAAAGTTACAGAGGCTGCAATGGTATTTGTATACAATAATCATCTCTGTGTCACCCTCAGCCTCCTTTTCCAGTGAACCTTGCCTTTTTATGGTGCTCGAAGTTCTCTTTGCCCATACTCAAATAGTCACACAGATTGTAATGGAACCTGTTATACACAATAGCGGACTCTGTGTCAACGCCGGCATTGATGTTGCTATTTCACCTGGCCTCGGCCTCTTTTGCTAGGTGAGCCTTGCTTTTCAATACTTCTTGAGACTCCCTTTGATATTGGTCGGATAATCACAGAGGTTTCAATAGCATGTGTACATAATAGCAGCCTCTGCGTTGAACGGAATCCGTATCTGCAGATAACACAGCTGTACTTTGCTCCCTCGGCCAATGTGAAGAAATGGTCTTGTCCAGCTGTGTATTCCTTCAGATTCTCCAGTACCCGCCTGTTTTCCCTCTCTAAGCTTTTGCTTTTGGTATCAACGAGCTTAATATCGCATCTCCTTATTGAACTTGGGTAACTTTCGATAAACTGGGGATTAATCTTCGTGCCCTGTCACTCCTAACAGCAGCCACAATCTCCAGTTCTTCTGGTGACAGCTCAAGGTCGCCGACAATGGTCTCAAAAAGTGCGTTATGTGTACAGAGTCCATTGTAAGTAAACGAATCTCGCGGCCAAGGGCAAGAGGAACCCATCTTGTAATCCTTCTTTCTCGATTGCATCGCCTAGAACAAGAAAGAGAGTATTGCTTCCAAAGCAATAACAAGAAATCGTAGCTTGGGAACATCATCGGCAGAAAGAATGGGTAGCCAGCAAAGTACTCCCATGTACGTGATCATGTATTTATCGGCAATGCGCTTGCGAAGAAGCCTCGAAAGACCTGTACCACTATCGTATTGTCTTAGCCGGGCTAAAAGAGCCTGTTCAGCTTGAGTACCTGAGCCAATATAAAAGTGCGGGATGCAATCAGGTTTCTTAAGGGAGATTGCATATACACCCCAACGGTCAGGTCCATCAACAAGTAGCTTTTGAAGAATTCGATTGGCGGCGTCGACGGTGCGTTTATTGCTTCCAATAAACCAGGCGGAAACCCAAGATTTGTATCGTTGAAAGTGGCAGTAAAGCTCTCTATACTGTCGAATCTTTTGTTAAAAATAGGATTCTTATTTTCAGGACCAGACACACAAGCCCAAGTGCGCGCGAGCACTTCATTGTCAATTGTTTCCAAGTACATAGTCGAAGTGAGGCGGATAGCTATAGTAGTAGATACTAGAGAAATATAGCTAAAGTAGCATATAGTAGAGAAATATAGTTATAGTAGTAGATATAAGTGAATAGATGTAACTTTAGTAGCAGATACTAAATAGATATAGCTACAATAGCAGATGCTAGAAGGATGTAGCTATAGCATTAGATACTAGGAGGAAGCATCTAGCCAGCGTAGTAGAAACTAAGTACTACTAGGTATGTAATGATAGTGGCAGACACGACTTGTTTCATCACTTGAACTCTACGCAGTGACTGGAGTGTTAAATAACCGTCAACTTGGGTGCTTAATAGCTGAGTGTTTACTATCATAGTTGCAGATGAGCGAACGTGTTCGCAGTATAATAATCCTCCAACGCCCACTATATCAGCCTTGACGAACGCCTTCATCATGCCAAACACGCAGGGCCAACGACGGACATATGAAGAAGTCTTCGGCAATAATGAGCATGAAAATAATGCAGGTAGAGGCGGAAATGCCTTTACGCAGGCATATGTCAATGTGACGACACCACTTTCCAACACGGCGACAGCAATGGCAATGCCGTACTCTCCCGCGGCGAACCAACTGCCGCTACCAGCTACACTTGGTGCGATGCTGGACATGCTATGTGACAGGACTTTTTTCAGACCCCTTTCTGCCCTGCACCAGCAGCAACCGGCGATACTTGGGGACGGAAATCCCAATACTATGGTGCAGCAGATTGCGGAGGTACGGGCGTGATTGTCGGTCGTTACGACCGATATTCAGCTCCTTTGGTTAATGTCTGGAAGAGGACAGTGATTTGGAAAGACAGAATTCAAGAAGCGCGCGAGGGATCAAGTTGGGGATCATGAATGAACAAACAAGCGAGGAGAGAAAATACACAAAAGGACCAAAGGCACTAAGCTCAAATGCAAAGAATCAGGCTTTGTGACTAAAATCTGGATTGTGATAAAGATGGAGAGAGAATGACTAGACAGGAGAGCGAGGAGGAGACCTAGCTACCTAGGTGAAGTGAAGTCACATAACAATCATTATTTATTTGTTTGTTTGTTTTATTATTAACGTCCACTGAATAGGCTAGTTACATAAATCCTTATCTAGGCACTAGGACAGTATAAGTTGCCGAGTTCAGATCAAGCGTTCGCTATGTTTCGACATGACAAAGGAAAAGGGGGGGCGTAGGGGCTTATGTCCTCCACTAGTTTCTGGAAGTTCTTATATCCTGTGCTACTGAGGAGGTATTAGATATGAGTTACTCTAAAGCGCGCTTCCTTCTCTAGAACATCTGGGAGGAAGGGTGCTATTATGCGGTACTTTATGAAGTATCCCTGTGTCTGTAGTTCAGCGCACTTGCAGGTTGGTCCAGCTTTGTACCTGAATCTTTTATAGCACTCTAGGAAATTGCTATATCTAGTCCTTTCGGTAAGTAATCTATGTAGGACTGGGCGTGGGAGGTGTAGCTCGGGAGGTATAGAGGGTGCCTCGTAGAGGCCCCATTTGCCGGCCTTGTATAACGCTGGGTACCTATTATCGTTCCTGTTGTTATTTCGTATATACTTGCAGTTCCTTTTTACCCACCTCTTAATATAGGTGGTGGCGGAGAAGTTGCTCGGGTGGCAAGGGAGTTCTGAACCCTCCTTCGCCAGCCGTTCACATGACAATTGGGGATTGTGATATATTTACTAAAACTTCCTGGCACTCAGAAACGTTTCTCGAAACGGAACGCAGCGGAAGCGAGAAATAACTGCCTTCTGTTTAGTCCAGCTAGAAGTATAAACGTGTTGCTTCTCCGGATATTCGTGAACTGTGTCTAAAAAAAACGGTACGAATATGGTGTTAGTAATCTTCGTGGTGTTGCATCAATGAGCGAATAGTGAGGCCTAGTGAAGACGCCCAGGGATATCATTTGGCCAACGAGAGAAGCACAAGAGAAAGAAGCGTACGGAAAGCTTATGCGTCATTCATTACAAATGATCAGACGCGATCAACTACCTCAAGACTACCACGATAGAGGAGGAAGAATACTGTCAGACACTGGTGGCTGAGGCCTTTCAACTGATCGACGTAGGCGTAAGTGAGTTTCGTCATTGTTTCAACGCGTGAAGTGTACAGTGCTTCATAACCGGAGCGATCAGGGTGGGATGAGCTTGGCCAAAGTGATGTTGATGAAGGGAAATGGGTTAAATGCAGGCAGAGGAACATGCCTGCCGTGCGTTCTGCCATAATATATCTTCCACAGCTACAGCCTCAGCCTCAGCAACAGAATAATTTTCGTTGATTCTGGGAGGGTAGTCGTTCAAAGTACACATGTATGGTATTCTGTCAGGGGTCCAAGGAAGGAAGAGGCATTATGGAGCCATGGAGCCGGCGAGTGCTGCTGAAGTCGCCGCTTAGAGGCTAGTCACAGCTAGGATTTACTATATAAAAAAGCATAAATCCCCTTAGTTTTAGAGAAGGTTAGAAATAAATATAATTATTATATACCTTTTAGCTACTTTATCCCTTTATAATAACTAAAACCTCTCTTTAACTTTATTACTTTTTTATATACTACTATTTTTAATAAGTTTATTTTTTTTTTAAAAAGTAAAAGATTATTAAAGTAAAAATAATAAAGGCTATTACTTAAAAGTAAGTAAGAAGTTAATTATATTTTAAAAATATATAATAAAGCCTTATACTTTATATAGTACTTTTTAAAAAAAAATTTACTTTTTAAATTAATATTTTAATTTTTAATATTTAATATAATTTTTAATTTATTATTTTAAATTCTTTAGCCTTTTTTAAAAAATAATATATTTTTTTAATTAAAAATAAATTATTTAGTTTTATAGTTTTTATTATAAAAAAAAATTAAAAAAAAAAGTTTATTTAATATTTAGTAAATTTTATTAATTTTTAAAATAAAAAATTTAAAATATTTTTTTTATAAAAAAGGCTTTTTTTTAAGTTATTTATTATAACTTTTAAAGAAAAACTTATAAAAAAGTTAATAAATTATATAAAAGATTAAAAATTATATTTTCTAAAGCTTATATTTAAAAAAAAAACTTAAGAAAAATACTAAAATTATATTTTTAAATTTAATACTTTATTTATATTTAAAAGGATTATTAATAAAATATATAAGGTTTTTATAATAAGCTTTTATTTTAAAAAAAAAGCTTAATAATATTAAATTAATTATTTTAAAAAAAAACTTTAATAAAATTATAATAATATTACTTATATATAATACCTAAGGTAATATAAAAATTAAGTTAAAAATACTTAATTTTATATTATTAATAAAAAAAAGGTATTAAATATTATATATTAAAAGAAAAGTAAAATTATAAAAAAGTTTATTAAATAATTTAAAAAAGCTAATAATAAAATTTTATATTATATAAATAATAATTATAAAATCTTAATTTTTTTTTAAAAAGTATTTTTAAAAATAAAAAAGTATATTTTTTATAAAAAACTTTTTACTATATAGTAAAATCTTTATAAAAAATACTTTAGGATAAAGTTAATTATTAATAGCCTTAGTAAAGGGGATAAATAAAAAAAAAAAAATATTATTTATTTTAAAAAAAGTAAGCTTACTTTTTATACTTTATATATAAAAAAAAAAGTCTTAGCTATACTAAAATAAACCTTAGGCTAAATAAAAAATAATATCTTAATTAATAACCCTTTAGTTACTTTTAAATAAAAAAAGTATAAATTTTTATTAAATATTATATATTATAAATATAAAACTCTTAAGTATTATTTTAGAAATTATAAAAAGCTAAATTACTTATATTATAAAAATAAAAAATATATTATAAAGTATTATAATAACCCTTAAGTAAGTATTTTAGTTAACTTAATATAAAGCTTAAATCTTAAATTAATTACCTTAAGGAGGGCCTAAGAAAGTAAGTTTTACTTATTTAAACTATTACTTATTATATTTTTTATAATAAAAAAAAAAGTATAAGTATAAGTAAAAAAAATATAAAAGTTAAAAATTATTATTTTTAATACTAAAAGTAATATTAATATATTAAGTAAATACTTAATAAGAAATACTTTAATAATACTTAATAATAACTTAGTAATTACTTTAGTATATAAAAACTTAGGTAAAATATATAAATATACCTTTTAGCTTTTAAGGATAAAAAATAACTAAGGAGTTAAAAAATAGATATTTATAAGTTTTATAATAATAAAAATACTTAATAATATTATTTTAAGAAAACTATAGTATAATTAAATAAATTTTATTATTATTACTAAAGATAATTTTTTTTAATACTTAATATTAATAAAAACTTTAATAATAATAACTTTTAAGTAATAAGTATATACTTAAGTAAAAGAAACTTAAGTTAAATTAATTATTATATATTTTAATATTAATACTATTATAAACTAAAATATTTTTATAACTTTACTTTAAGAGAAAGCTATAAAGCCTTTACTTATAAAATATATAAATAAAGTAAAAGTATTTAACTTAAAATTAATAATAAAGCTAATACTTTTATAAAAATTAATATATATAATAAATCTAAAGTTAAAAGTAAAGTTTTTTTAAAAACTTATTTACTTTTTAATAAAAAAAAAGTTAAAAGTATTATAAAAATATATTAAGTAGGTATTATAATAAAGCTAAATATATTAATCTATAAGTTCTTAAGGTATATTAATATTATTTATTTTAAAAAAGGGAGGTAAATTATACTTTTATATAGACTATTATATATTAAATAAGATAATATATAAGGATTATATACTACTACCCTTAATTTATAAAATTCTTAATTAGCTTTAAAATATAAAAATTTATTTTAAGCTAAATATAAAAAATATATATTACTATATAAGAGTTTATAAAAAAAATAAAAAAAAAATAGTTTTTAAATATAAATATAGGCTATATAAATTCTAAGTAATACTTTTTAAATTAACTAATACTTTTATTACTTTTTAAAAGTATATTAATAAAGTACTTAAGGGTTTAATAAACTATATTTATATAGTTTATTTAAATAATATTTTAATTTATAGTAAAAACCTTATTAAGTATATATAATATATTTAGGAAGTATTAGATAAGCTAAAGTAATATAGGATATTTATTAACCTTAAGAAATATAAATTTAATATAATAAAAGTCTTTTATCTTAGGTTTATAATAACTTTAAAAAGGATTAAAATAAAAAAAAAGTATATAAAAGTAATTATTAATTAATTTATTTTATATATTATTACTAATATTTTTACTTTTATTAACTTTACTAACTTTTATTAAAGGTTTATAAAAAATTATAATAAAATTATAATATTTTTAATTAATTTAATAAAAAAAAAGGCTAAAGGGAATATTATACTAAAAGAATAAAGGTTAGTAATATTTAAGAAACTTATTAATACTTTTTAATAAAAACTTATACTTTACTATTATAACCTTAATATATTAATTTATATTAAAATAAATACCTTAAAATATATAATTAATATTATATTATCCTAGTTTATAAATAAAGCCTAGTACTTTATTACTTATTTTTTATAAAAGCTTAGTAAAGTAAAAGTATATTATTAAACCCTTAATATTAAAATACTTATTATTATAAAAGTATATAAAACTTAGAAATATTATTTTATATATACTTAAAATAAAATAAAAATTATTATTAATTATTTAAATTATAGTTTTCTTATTAAAAAAAAAAAGCTTTTAAGTAAGTAAGTATTATAATTATAAAAGTTAGCTTTATATAACTTTAAGATTATATATAAACTAAGTAAAGCTAATTTTATTAATAAATTATTTTATTAAGTAGACTTATATTAATTATAAAATAAAAAGTAATTATTTTTTAAATATTTTATACCTTTTATAAATAAATTTTATATTAAATTATACTTAAAAAATAAAAAAATATAAAAAAAGGGACCTTACTTTAGATTAATAATATAAAATAACTACTTAAACTTAAGGTTATACTTTAACTTAACCCCTTAAGCTAGGAGGGATTTACTAAGAAATAAGCCTTATTTTTAGTATATAATTTATAAGCTAGTTAAATTTATATAAATAATATATAAAAGTACTATTATAATATTAAAGAAATTACCTAAAACCTTATAAAAAGTATTATTTATTATATAATAAAGGAATACCTAAGTATAAAAGTTAATAATTAAATATAAAGCCTTAGAGAGGATTTATAGTAAATAAAGTATAAATAAGAAATATTTTTTTTAATATAAGGCTAGAATTTTTATACTTTATAATATAAGGTAAAAAATATTAACTCTGTTTTATAATAATAAAATAGTTAATTACTTAGGTATTAGTAAAAGCTATATATAAATAGCTTAGATTTATTTTTAGTAAAATATAAAAAAAATCTAAAAAAATATATTAATATTTATTATATATATTAAATAATAAAGCCTTATTATTATAAATTTTATAAGGAATTAGTAATATTACTTATATTAATATAGTTATAGAAGGAGCTTTTAATAGATTTTATTATAAAGCTTCTTAAGATTATAAAATAAAAAAAAACCTATAACTTAATATTTATTATTATTAATAAATTTATAAAATATATATTATATTTCTTATACTTATAGTAAATAATTATAAATAAGTTAATTAATAAGTTTCTTTATTATATTTTTAAGCTATATAGAATTCCTAAAGGAATAGTATTAAATTAAAGAAGCCTTTTTACTAATATATTTTAAAGGACCTTTTATTACCTACTAGGTTATAAAAAGAGACTTAGTATTACCTTTTACCCCTAGATAAATAATTAAATAAAATAATAAAATTAAAACTTTAAATACTATCTTAGGGCTTTTTATAATAAAGATTAACTTAATTAGCTATATAAGCTCCTGCTTATAGAATTTATATATAATATAGTAAAATATTTAATAACTAAGTAAATATTAGTATATTTACTACTTAGCTATAAGCTTAATCTTTTTTTTATTAATAATAATAATTTATAATATATAAATAAAAATATTATTAATTAAGTTAATAAAATAGTTAAAAACTAAGAAAATATAATTACTATTTTATAATATTTTAATAATTTATATTATAAATAATATAATAAAAAAAAGCAAAGGAAAATATTTAATATAAAAAATTAAGTATTAGTATTAACTAAGAACTTTAAACTTAAGAGACTAAGTTAGAAATTAGTACTTAAATATATAAAACTTTATTAAATTAATAAAGTTATTAATATAAGCAGTCTTACTTATTAACTAAGATTTTTAACCTTAGTTAAAATATACTTAGTATTTAATATTATAACCCTTAAGAAATTTAAAAGTAAAAATAAAGTTTTTAAAAAATTAAAAAATAACCCCTTTATACTAAAGAAAATATATAATATTAAGTAGATTATAAAATATAAAAAAAAAAAAGGGCTATATTTACTATATAAAATAAAAGAGCTATAGTAAAAAATATAATTTTTAAATATTAAAAAAAGACTTTATAAACTAAAACTTTATAAAGAAATATAAAAATAATCTTTAATAAGACCTTATAAAGTCCTAAGGTATAAATAATATTCTAGCTATATTAAAAGTAGTTTAAATAGTAAGAAGTTTAATATATATAATTTATAATTACTATATAGCTAAAATAAAAGCTAACTTAAAGGGCTTACTTAAATATATAAGATTTACTATAGGAGATAAAGTAAGGAAAAACTTATAAACTCCCTAAAGTAGCTAAAATAGTAAAAAACTTAGTAAGTATAAGTTATAATAGTAGGGGTATAATATATAAGTACTAGCTTAAAAGGCTTATATAAATATATAAAATCTATAGTAAAAAATAAAGTAAAGAAAAATTTATAAAGTTCTTAAAGTAATTTAAATAGTAAAAAGCTTAGTAAATATAATTTATAAATAGTAATATAACTAAGGTAAGGACTAACTTAAAGAATTTACTTAAATATATAAAATCTATAGTAAAAAATAAAGTAAGGAAAAACTTATTTACTATAGGAAATAAAATAAGGAAAAATCTATAAGTTTCCTAAAGTAGCTAAAATAATAAAAGCTTAGTAAATATAATTTATAAAAGTAATATAATTAAGGGTAAAGTTAGTAGTATAATATATAAGTATTAGCTTAAAAAACTTACTTAAATATATAAGACCTATTTATAAAGCCTACTATAGTAAAAAATAAAGTAAAAAAAAAGCTATAAAAGCCTTAGAGTAATTTAAATAGTAAAAAGCTTAGGGAATATAATTTATAATAATATATAGTATAATATATAAGTATTAGCTTAAAAAACTTACTTAAATATATAAAATTTACTTATAAAGCCTTTATAATAAAAGGAAGTAAGAGAAAGCTAAAGAAAACCCTAAGTAAAAATATAAATTTTATAAAAAGGAAGAACTTTATAAAAGTATAAAAAATTCCTTATTTATATTTATTTACTTTTTATTACTTTTTTTTAATTTTTTTTACTTTTATTAACTTTTTTTAATCCCTTTTATTTTTTTTTAATTTCTTTTACTTTCCCTTACTATAGCTATTAATAAATACTATAATTACTAAATATTATATTAAAATATTATAAAAGCAAAGGGGTTATAAAATATACTTTACTTATTAATATTACTTATAGTAATATTATTAATAATAAAGGTTACCTTAGTTTATAATATATTAGCCTAAGAATTAAGGCAGTTTTAAGTTATAATAATAAAAATAATACTTTAAGCTTAGCTAGGTATAAGCTAAAATTATAAAGAAAATTAATAAAGGTAATTTAATAAAGCTAAAGGGAATAAACTAAAATATAAAATATAAGTATAGCCTAAAGGTTATATAATAAATTTATAATATTTAGTTAAACCTAGGCATTTATAATTTTATAAATATAGCGTAAATAAGGTTATTATATTACTGCTGTAATATAGGTTTAATAAGTAGAAGTTACTAAGGCAGGACCTAGCCTTACTTTATTATAGGCCTTTTTATAATTTACTTAAAGTATAATAATATAAGCCTAGGAGTATATTAGTATTTATTATATAATTATTATAAAATTAACTTATTAAGTTAAGGTTATTAAATTTAATTTTATTAATTAGGTTTATATATATAGCTTTATTAATAATTAATATAAAAATATAAATATTATTATAATTATTATAATAAAAGTATTTATTACTATTATTTAAGAAGGGGTAAGTAAGGCTTAAGTAAAATAAACTTAAGGAATAAAAAAATATACTTAATATATTATAATAATATTCTATTATATTACCTAGTTTTTAATAAGTATAATAATATATATAATATTTATATATATAAGGCTTATATTAGGTTTTAGTAAAAAAAAAGTAAATTAAGAATAAAATATAATTTACTTATTAATTTTTAGTTATATAATAAAAAAAGGTATTAATATAATTATAGTTATAATTATTATTATAATACCTTATATTAGTTTTTAATAAAGTATAATTAAAAAGAATATTATAGTAAATATATTAATATAAAAGAAAAAATATAATAATAATAATAATAGTTAAAGATTTTATAAAAAAAAAAAAAAACTATTTTTTTATAACTTAAGTATTATAATTAATAATTACTAATTTACTTTATAAAACTATTATTATAAAAACTAAATTACTTTATAATAAATAACTTTTATATAGCCTTTTACTTTTATTTACTTAAGAACTATACTTTTTATTATTATAATACTAAATAAAAGTTTTTTATTTATAATTAAATTTTACTATAATTTATATAAAAATAAATTAAGGCTAATACCTTAATAATACCTTAAGAAAAAGTATAAAAGAAAATTATAAAAAACTATATAAAAGTATACTTTAAAAAAAGAAAAATAGCCTATTAAGGGTTTAAGAAAAAAAAAAGTATTATAAAGCTATAAAGTTAGTAAATATTACTAAAGTTATTACTTAAAGGCTAGTTATAGCTAGGATTTACTATATAAAAAAGTATAAATCCCCTTAGTTTTAAAGAAGGTTAGAGATAAATATAATTATTATATACCTCCTAGTTATTTTATCCCTCTGTAATAACTAGAACCTCTCCTTAACTCTATTACTCTCTCGTACGCTGCCGCTTCTAATATATTCACATTGCTTATAATGGGAACAGTGTCTAATTATGGTCAGTGATGGACACGATTATCACAACAGGTGGGATAATTATTATATACAACCATGGCGAGCGATCAAGGTTCTGTCTATCTATTCTGGAGAGAGCAAATAGGCATCGCGGCTGCGAAATTTCACAATGAGGCAAATAATCAAGGGTTTCAGTTCGAGTAACATTAAGTCCCAGTGTTGTACCTTTGTGTCTCTCCTCCTGGCACAGCCTAAGCCACAAAATTTGCATTGCATGATCCTCTTAATTGTTCAATTTTCTTTTTTTCTTCTAGAATATCGATTTGTATTTTGTATACCGGATCCATTGAATGCAGACCATATCCCAGGTTAAGTGCTACCTACCACGGCGCGCGCGGTGGAGGTCAGGGGACGAGCTTGAACATCACAGGGGTCACGCAGGTATGGGACAGAAGATAATGTAGGAAGAAGCTTCAATGCTATCTCTCTAAATGCTATAGAGGGTATTTGGAACCTACATATCAGGTACGCGGAGGTCATGTAACCTCACAAGTGCACAGGTTGTGATGTGATTTGAACCGCGGTGCATTGTCCTATCTTCCCACTCTTCACGATTACATCGTATACGAGTATAAGAAATGATGTCATATTCTTTTTATATCTATACAATTCAACAGTCTTCGCACTTTGAATTTACATTCTCTGTATTTTAGTCACCGATGGGGGCGCACCTTATCTGTAGCCAGGCACGAGAAAGAGGGATCTAAATGGGAAGAGCTGGCGTTCTCACTACCCTATAAGAAAAGACACTATGTGCATCATGCTTCTAAAAAAATACATCTTAGGGGAGTATTTATAACCCCTGTATGAGTCATATAGAAACAAGTGGGCAAAAGAGATACAAGAATCTAGTTCAAATGGTGCCTCTATATCTTGTGCGGCCTCAGGGGCTGCTTGAACCTACTGACCGACCCCGAGCGAAGCTTTTATGTATGGCCTGTGCAGATTTTTTTGGGGGGGGGGGGGGGGGGGGGGGGGGGGGGGGGGGGG